>NC_088243.1:28796943-29096943 GCF_036934945.1 Oncorhynchus masou masou | reverse complement strand
TGGAAGACCAGAGTCAGTAGGTAATATGCCTCCAATCATCCACATTGCTGGCTGCTTTCTGCTACCATTGGAAAATTAGGGAAGATTATTGTTATTATTTTCTAAGGACCAAGAAAACAGAGGCAGTGGGAGAACCTATTCAAGTAAGTAAATATTTTTATTTATTTTGTATTATTAGCTACCTTGCTACAGAAACTTAGTGTGCACTGTGCAGGCTAACTCAAATGAGCTGCCAACATAATGTTTGCTACTGTAGTTAGCCAACTTTACACCCTTCCAAAAATGTGCCATGGTACTACTATGGTATTTTCATTCATAGCATGGTACTACTATGGTACTTTCACTTATACCATGGCATAGTCTGAATCATGGAAGTGTACCATGGTTTTAGCCTAGAACTATGATGGTACTACCATGGTTCTGCCATTGTACCTAAATATTAGCATGGTATCATTTATACCATTGTCACGATCGTCATAATGATTGGACCAAGGCGCAGCGTGCGTAGAGTTCCACATATTTTAATTAATAGAAACTCACCAAACAAAACAAACAAGCACAAACGAAACGTGAAGCTACTGGCGTGCACACAGACAAATACGTAAACGAATCAATATAATACCAACCAACCTCTTGACCTTGGGGGGTTGATTTACTTAATGCATTATACTGCAATTATACTATGGTAAAGCACACTTAATAAAGATGGTACCATACGATAATTTGTTGTACAATTTATCATAATTGTGCATTACTATGGTAGAATGTATAATAAAGGTTAAAATAATGGTATTTCACAACATGAGACAACATTCAGACAAAATGAGAAAAAAAATCCAGAAAATCACATTGTAGGATTTTTAATGAATTTATTTGCAAATTTATGGTGGAAAATAAGTATTTTGTCAATAACAGAAGTTTATCTTAATACTTTGTTATATACCCTACAATGTGATTTTCTGGATTTTTTTTTCATTTTGTCTATCATAGTTGAAGTGTACCTATGATGAAAATTACAGGCCTCTCTCATCTTTTTAAGTGGGAGAACTTGCACATTTGGTGGCAGACTAAATACTTTTTTGCCCCACTGTATAATTTCATAAGCTCTATGTTTTACTACAGCCTCCGCTGTTGGGTCTATGTTGGTTAAATTATTATGTAATGTAACTTTAGATATGTTGGGACAGATTCTGTTCATGTGAAGGGTGTGTACCTGTTTAAACCAATCAAGTTGGACTATAAGTGGTGGGCAGTGGGCTTCGTGGAGTTTTTTCTGTTGTTGCTAGGGAGAGAAAAAAAGGAGGACAGATGCTCTTGTGAGGTGGGAAAACTTTTTGTGTACAAAAAAATATTTTTTTCCCGATTTGGTTTTAACTGTACCCTACTTTACTTACCTTAACAAAATAAGATTTATAGTTTAGTTGTAACGCCTGTCGTCGGAAGGAGTGGACCAAAGCGGCAGAGTGAAAAGTGTTCATGATTTATTTTTTTATCAAAAAACACTCGAACAAAGTAACAAAACGAAAGCGAACAGTTCTGTCAGGTAACAGAGACTAAACAGAAAATAACACCCCACAAAATCCAAACGGAAAATAATAACTTATATATGATCCCCAATCAGAGACAACGATACTAGGCAACACTTGGCAAAAACAACAAAGAAATAGACAACATAGAATGCCCACCCCAAATCACACCCTGACCTAACCAAATAGAGAAAATAAAACGTCTCTCTAAGGTCAGGGCGTGACATTCGTATTTTAGCGATCGGGTAGTCTCAATTCGCTTGCTGCATGGCTGGATTGACAAGGTTCCAGTGGCTTCAGGAGCTAATGTAGCTTGGGTTCATCGGATCGGGAGCTGGCGAGGACAGTTTGGTCTGAGGGAATGTAAGGGCTTTGTTGACACTCAACATCGTTTTTCAGATGCATGCAGGGCACTTTCTGCCAATTTGATTGTAAATAGGCAACTGCCTTGGAACTGTTGCTTTCAAGGGGTTTCTACGAAACTATGAGTAACTGTGTGGGGTTACATGCTGACCACACCGCTCGCGTTACGTACGCGAGCGTTGCAAAATAAATGTACACATACATGTTATTCACTCTTTGCATTCACACTGCTCGCGCGGGTCAATGAGCGTCTGCATAGCCAGGGGCTAAAATAGAACTTGAACATCTCCTCATTCATTTTTAGGAGCATATACCCATGTGGGGGATTGAAAGATGAACTGAGGTCCACATTCCAGCCCAGTTGGTAGTGGTAATGCACCTTAACATTGGTTGCCAATCGCCATATAAAGTCAAAAGAAGAAGAAGAAGCAGCCTGAAGGAGGGGAAACAAACTCTGTTTACCCTTTTATCTGTGGATTAATTGTCGGAGTAGAGGACCTTGTGCATTTCAGGTAAAATAACAACCCAATGTTTCTATCCCAGGACGAATTAGCTAGCAACAGCAAGCTAGCTAACTAAATTGCCATAAATGTTTAATGCTTTTCGATCTGTCCCCAAATTAATATAGTATATACATGCGTGTTCTGATCATGTTTGGTGTGGGTGGACAAAATCAACGTGCGCGCATGTTAGCATAATGTTTTTTTGAGCTCCAACGACGCCAATTAACATGTTCAGTTTAGCCTAAATCTAAACCCGGGTGATATCTTAAAATTGTATTGTGTGTATTGGAGATTGTTTGCAAGTGTATCATTCATCCTTAATTATTTATATACAAATATATCTGTAGGTAAGAACCCTGGTCTCTGTTTATTTCCTAGCAAGTTAAGTTATACTATGTACTGAGAGGTCTTTTTCACAATACTTACTGTATTGATTTACAGTGCCTTCGGGAAGTATTCAGACCCTTTGACACTTAAATATTTGCAACTTTGATACACAACACAATGACACAGATGTCTCAAGTTTTGAGGGAGCGTGCAATTTTCATGCAGATGGCAGGAATGTCCACCAGTGTTGTTGCCAGAGAATTGAATGTTCTTTCTCTACCATAAACCGCCTACAATATTGTTTTAGAGAATTTGTCAATAGGTCCAAACGGCCCCACAATAGCAGACCATGTGGTGGTGATTGGCTGGGCCTGGCCTCCCAGCGGGTGTCTGGGAGCCTGGCAGTGTCTGGGAGCCACTGACTTCACACACCATTGTTACTTGGATATAGTCTACTTTATTTAATAAATATGTTTGTCATTTCTTTATCGCTGCGCTGTCTCCCTCTTTGTTACGCGATATGAGCTGGTTCGTAACACAAGTCATGTGAAATTCATAGATTCGAGCCGAATGAATTTATTTCAATTGACTGATTTCCTTATATAAACTGTACTGAGTTACAATCTTTGAAATTGTTTCATGTTGCATTTATATTTTTGTTCAGTATACATTTTAAATGCAAATGCAAAATGATAGATAGTTAAAGCTGTGTGCAGTAGCTAGATTCAACACAGCTACATGTAAATACATGGCTGAGCGCCTAAATAGAAATCTGCCTGCCCTGAAAGCCATCACTGCAACATGAGGAATGCTAGCTCCTTTTGGAGGAGCGGAAGTGAACACTGGAATCCAAAGAACTTCTAGTGCGTTTGAAAACGAGTCATTCCATTGCGGCTGTAAACAGCTACATATCTATGCTAATGTAACCGGTACTGTACCGGTACCTTTCTGCGTTGTGTTCTGGTGAGGTGTAGGTAGAAGACAAGGCTCTGGACACAATTCTGCCAGTTGTCTCTCTTTTAATGACTGCATGAAATGGATACAAATACAAGGTAAAGGTTAATACTGCCTTCTGGACTCCCATCCACAAGTATATTTGCCTCTCCTCATCATGCTCTGAGCAAAAATCCTGTTCATGACATCACAGCATTTACACAATTTAGAAAATAAATACAATAAAACATTGTATTTACTGCATGACAAACACCCTTCTACAGTGTGCAAACGTAGAGTGGTTTGTACCGTAACACACCTGCAGTATTTCCTGTAAGAGTAACCTTGGTTAGGTGGGTGCTGCGGTCTTACTGTTGTCTGAGTGTTCTGTGTTAGCACACGATCAAGTAGGCTTATCAAGGTTTGCATGCACTTTCCCTCAGTTTGATTAGCGGGTGTGACAAGTTTTTATTTTTTTATTTCACCTTTATTTATCCAGGTAGGCCAGTTGAGAACAAGCTCTCATTTACAACTGCGAACTGGCCAAGATAAATCAAAGCAGTGCGACACAAACAACAACACAGAGCAAACAAACTAAGATACAGTCAATAATTCAATAGAAAAAGTCTATATTAAACAGTGTGTGCAAATTAGGTAGGATAAGGGAGGTAAGGAAATAAATAGGCCATAGTGGCAAAATAATTACAATATAGAAATTAAACACTGGAGTGAGATGACAAGTATCTCACTCTGGCTAGGAGACACTGGACAAGTTGTCACTTCATCTTCAAGTACAGCCATCTGGATATGTGTCTCACAGCAGCATGGCGCTTTGGCCTGGTCAACATTCAGGCTTCCATTTCAGACGGATACTCCTCTAGACGTTCTTGTATCTCAGCTGCCGTCCACCTATCAGCTGTTTTGAACTTTTAAAACCTCAGAAAGAGAAGGATCTGGGCAGTATTTCACAAACATCATCGTTACCTCTTGGCTGGAGTCCTCAATGTTCTGACCCTATCTCCTCAAACACTCATCAGCCACATCTACTGCCTTGCTCAGAAGGATCCAGTACTCCATGGCATTAGCTCCTAGTATGGGCAAAGTGTCATAAAAATCAGGAAGTGGCATAGATGAATATGTTCCCTCACTGAAATGCTGTCTCATTATATCTATTATCACTTTAGAGTTATCGTGAGGTTTCAGAGATGTTTTGCTGCGGAGTGTTATCTTACAATGTCTCTAGCTCTTCCCATAAGCTTGGACATGACTTCCTGTGACTGTTCTATGACCGGCACGCCCATTTTCCTCAGGTACGCTTCGATGAGCTCCCCCCATTAATGTACTGAGTACTTGTCAGACCCCTCCCCTCTGAAACATGGAGGTTCTCTCATGTCAGACTGCATGACCAACTTCACACCAGATAAATTAAGGGAAGGTGTGTCAGTCAATGTCTAGCCTGCACTGGAGCTCTGAGCATATGCTCCTCTATCCTCCTTCCCCTCACCTTCCTTCCTAATTTGAGCTGATATAGACAGTCCTATCTGATGAGCGAGTTGTGTGATACGATTTCCCAAGTCAGGATTGGCCACCTCTGAACTATCTGAGGGGGTGTCACTAGGCATAATTACAGGAGCTGAAGGTGTGTTGTTAGTGGCCTGAGTAGAGCAAAAATGTTGTGAATCTACAACATCTATAGTTCTAGCTGGGGTCTGTGGCAACTTCCTGAAAAACATCCCTCTCCCAAGACCCAGTTCAAGCTCATCACTGGAAACACAGTCTCCTTTTCCAACAATATAAGTCATATTCACTATATGATACACAAATAAATGGATGAGGAATTAAATTAAATTTACAGTTGAAGTCAGAAGTTTACATACACTTAGGTTGGAGTCATTAAAACACATTTTTCAACCACTCCACAAATTTATTGTTAACAAACTATAGTTTTGGCAAGTCGATTAGGACATCTACTTTGTGCATGACACAAAGTGATTTTTTCAACAATTGTTTACAGACAGATTATTTCACTTATAATTCACTGTGTCACAATTCCAGTGGGTCAGAAGTTTAAATACACTAAGTTGACTGTGCCTTTAAACAGCTTGGGAAATTCCAGAAAATTATGTCATGGCTTTAGAAGCTTCTGATAGGCTAATGGACATTATTTGAGTCAATTGGAGGTGTACCTATGGATGTATTTCAAGGCCGACCCTCAAACTCTGTGTCTCTTTGCTTGACATCATGAGAAAATCAAAAGAAATCAGCCACGACCTCAGAAAGAAATTGTAGACCTCCACAATTCTAGTTCATCCTTGGGAGCAATTTCCAAATGCCTGAAGCTACCACGTTCATCTGTACAAACAACAGTACGCAAGTATAAACACCATGGGACCAGGCAGCTGTCATACCATTCAGGAAGGAGACAGATTCTGTCTCCTAGAGATGAACGTACTTTGGTGTGAAAAGTGCAAATCAATCCCAGAACAACAGCAAGGGACCTTGTGAAGATGCTGGAGGAAACAGGTACAAAAGTATCTATATCCACAGTAAAACGAGTCCTATATCGACATAACCTGAATGGCTGCTCAGCAAGGAAGAAGCCACTGCTCCAAAACCAAAGCCAGACTACGGTTTGCAACTTCAAATGATGACAAAGATCATACTTTTTGGAGAAATGTCCTCTGGTCTGATGAAACAAAAATAGAACTGTTTGTCCATAATGACCATCGTTATGTTTGGAGGAAAAACGGGGAGGCTTGCAAGCCGAAGAACACCATCCCAACCATGAAGCATGGGGGTGGCAGCATCATGTTGTGGGGGTGCTTTGCTGCAGGAGGAACTGGTGCACTTCACAAAATAGATGGCATCATGAGGAGGAAAATTATGTGGATATATTGAAGCAACATTTCAAGACCTCAGTCAGGAAGTTAAAGCTTGGTTGCAAATGGGTCTTCCAAATAGACAATGACCCCAAGCATACTTCCAAAGTTGTGGCAAAATGGCTTAAGGACAACAAAGTCAAGGTACAAAACCCTGACCTCAATCCTATAGAAAATTTGTGGGCAGAACTGAAAATGTGTGTGCGAGCAAGGAGGCCTACAAACCTGATTCGGTTACTCCAGCTCTGTCAGGAGGAATGGGCCAAAATTCACCCAACTTATTGTGGGAAGCTTGTGGACGGCTACCTGAAACGTTTGACCCAAGTTAAACAATTTAAAGGCAATGCTACCAAATACTAATTGAGTGTATGTAAACTTCTGACCCACTGGGAATGTGATGAAAGAAATAAAAGCTGAAATAAATCCTTCTCACTACTATAATTCTGACATTTCACATTCTTAAAAGGAAGTGGTGATCCTAACTGTCCTAATACAGGGAATTCTTACTAGGATTAAATGTCAGGAATTGTGAAAAATGTATTTTACATTTATTTGGCTAAGGTGTATGTAAACTTCCGACTTCAACTGTAGCTAATGAACTGATTTCCAGTCCCAAAGAGAGAACTATGACAATACAAAAACTCAATTAAAACAAAATATCAAATGTTATATCACTTGAGAATAATGAAGCAAGTCTTGGTCTAATGTCTATGCTTCTAATCTCAGATACAGAGACCTGAGAAAATTGCTTAACCTTAACCTTGTGCATCAAGTCCTGGAGAGACTGAAGGGTATATCGCCATGCGTTATATATGCATGGTGAACCTTGCTTCTAGAGATCTAGCTAATGGGTGTGCAGGTTTCTCTTCCACCCCATCCCTGACATTCTGCTTATTATTTGTATTAAACACTACTCATTTAACTATTCAATTATCTCTCGTTTTTGAGAAAATGAATGTCTAAACCCACTAACCATTTACATAGGCATTCTTTGTATGATATAAAATAAAGTCTTGATTATTTTATGTAAAGTGTATTTTTTGGTCATTGAACATTCCCTGTTTGTCTGTTTTATTTGGTTGTTACTCACTTTCATTCTGTCTGATGAAACTGCACAGATTTGAGCAGCAGTTGATGTCCTTGATCATTGGTGCGGGTGTAACAATCCCTGTATGACTGACCTAGGATGCAACCCCTGTCCATAACAGCACTTCATACCCACAAAGTACCATCCATTATCATTCCAAAACCAGGATCTTGGTTGGTCTAGGATAACAGAACTTTAGGTCTCAGGGTGGGTGACCTCACTACACAATGGCTACTAGGGCATTCTCACTTTGTCTTTCCTTGATTATCTCCTCACCTGTATTGTATTGGAGGAGAAAATACAAGATCTCTCCCTTCTGACCTTCTTCTCCAATGGGTTTTTAGAAGGATACGAGGAGAGGAATCGAGGAAGGATGAATTGAGAAAGTGACTAGCACTCCCCTGTGAACTAGTTCACGTGTGCTACACACTCACCCCTCTGCTACACTAACTGACCTCCTTCTCCTCATCAACCTCGGCACACTCACCCTTTGGCTACACTCACTGACCTTCTCCTCATCAACCTCGGCACACTCACCCTTTGGCTACACTCACTGACCTTCTCATCAACCTCGGCACACTCACCCTTTGGCTACACTCACTGACCTCCTCCTTATCACCCTCAGCACACTCACCCCTCTGTTACACTAACTGACCTCCTTCTCCTCATCAACCTCGGCACACTCACCCTTTGGCTACACTCACTGACCTTCTCCTCATCAACCTCGGCACACTCACCCTTTGGCTACACTCACTGACCTTCTCCTCATCAACCTCGGCACACTCACCCTTTGGCTACACTCACTGACCTCCTCCTTATCACCCTCAGCACACTCACCCCTCTGTTACACTCACTGACCTCCTTCTCATTAACCTCAACACACTCACCCTTTGGCTACACTCACTGACCTCCTCCTTATCACCCTCAGCACACTCACCCTTTGGCTACACTCACTGACCTCCTCCTTATCACCCTCAGCACACTCACCCCTCTGTTACACTCACTGACCTCCTCCTTATCACCCTCAGCACACTCACCCCTCTGTTACACTCACTGACCTCCTTATCACCCTCAGCACACTCACCCCTCTGTTACACTCACTGACCTCCTCCTTATCACCCTCAGCACACTCACCCCTCTGTTACACTCACTGACCTCCTTATCACCCTCAGCACACTCACCCCTCTGTTACACTCACTGACCTCCTTCTCATTAACCTCAGCACACTCACCCCTCTGTTACACTCACTGACCTCCTTCTCCTCATCAATCTCAGCAGCCAGCAGAGCAGACTTTGTGGACTGAGTCAATCGAATTTAATTCTGATACATTGACTCAGATCAGAGTTGGTGGCATAGGAGGAGGTGAAAGGGGTGTGACTGTAGCAGAGGTGAACTGCAGATAAATTCTGGTAGCCGCTGTGATGTAATGTCATCCACCCTGAGACTTGAAGTAGTGTCTCCTCCAGTCTATCATGAACCGATCTATATTTTAATGCTGTAAGCATCTTGGCTGCTGGATGATGTCCTCTAATTTTGCACTGATTTGCTTAATTTTGCTACACTTATTGTCCTCCTTCTCTAGTGGTTGGTATGCTAGCTACAAGTGTGATCTGATTAGGATTTCTGTCCCAGTCAGCCATACGAGGATGGAATTCATACATTACATAGCTACTTTGCAGCCCATGTAAAAGTTAACCTTCATTGTGGTCACTCTCCAGTGATTTGTTTTCTTGCCTCCACTATTGGTTACAGTGGATGTGAGATTATTGATGGCATGCATGCACAATGCAGACATGATGGGATTATTATTGGCCTTGTGGGCATGTCCAATGAACTTGTACATGTGGCTTGTAATTTCTGTACGGAAACAGGATTTGCAAATCCTCACACATTTTTTACATTTTGCTGATATGTTTTCTCCATTTAAAATGATACTGTAGAAATAGGAAAAGCACTCGCACATCTGAGAACGTGTGTGTGTTAATCATTTGCTAATAACTTGAAAGAAAATACAAGTCTGGTTTGATACTGGCAAGATCAGTGTGTGGGTTTTTCTTTTTTTCTTAGACAATTAACAAGGCTAACCATGTTGAAGGATACCAGATTTTACTTCTATAGCTTCTGTGCACTTCTCTGATTCAGAGGGGTTGGGTTAAATGCGGAAGACACATTTCAGTTGAATACATTCAGTTGGAGAACAGACTAGGTTAACCATTTCCCTTTCCCTTTACATGCCATCAGAAAATGTATTTGTGCAAGCCCAACCCTTGTAATGAAGGTAGGCCTTAAAACCTCTACAGGATCAGTGGGTTCCCCGCGGGACGGTTGAGCTAATGTAGGCTGATGTGATTAGCACGAGGTTGTAGGTAACAAGAAGATTTCCCAAGACATAGACATATCTGATATTGGCAGAAAGCTTAAATTCTTGTTAATCTAACTGTGCTGTCCAATTTACACTATTACAGTGAAAGAATACCATACTATTGTTTGAGGAGAGTGTACAGTTATGAACTTGAAAATATAGTAATAAACCAATTAGGCACATTTGGGCAGTCTTGATACAAAATGTTGAACAGAAATGCAATGGTTCATTGGATCAATCTAAAACTTTGCACATACATTGCTCCCATCTAGTGGCCATATAAATTGCGCCTGGGCTGGAATATTACATTATGGCCTTTCTCCTTCATTTCAAAGATGATGATACAAAGAAATAAAAAATAAAAAAACATGTTTTTTTCTTTGAATGATCTTTTACCAGATCTAATGTGTTATATTCTCCTACATTAATTTAACATTTTCACAAACTTCAAAGTGTTTCCTTTCAAATGGTATCAAGAATCTAATATCTAATATTTCTCTACCTCACATTACGCTAGCTCGACTGTGGTTATTTGATGTGCTAGCCAAATGTAGCACAATCAGAGCAAACGGGAAATAAACGTTGTCTGATTATTTTGTTTAGTGGATCTGGTAGCAACAAGTTAATGTGTGTGTGTGTGTGTATTATTTTGAACCTGGTTGTGTGTGCCTATAGAACGTGTTATTGTTTTGACAGTTGAACTGGTTTGTAAACACCAGCTAAGGTTACCTAGCAACAATAAAATGGTGCAATGAACGCTATGTAGCTAGCTAGCGCCAAAATGAAATGTAACGTAATGTAGATAGACAGCCAATTAGCCCAGAAACAATATGGAAACATGCTATGTAGGCTTACGTTGTCTTTTTTATCGTCATAATTTCAGCCAATTATCAGTCAGGAAATGAGCCCGTATTAACTTTGTTATTCTTAGCCTTATATGCCCTGTAGTCTGGCATCGCTTTAAAAGTTTTGGTATAGCTCATATGAGTTTATGGCATCTGAAACGCAGTTTATTTTTGTTAGTCAATGGATAGTTGGGTGTATGCCAGCAATTGGAGTTTCAGTATTGTTTACTAGATTATTTCCAGTGAATGTTGATTTAAGCCCCTTGGAGTTCCATATATAGAGATACTGATATGGAATCTCTCCCTGCAACCACACCAGTGACTTCATACTACTATATATGTTCATGTCATTCATGACCTACAACAAATCATGCTACGTGTCAATACATTTTAGTGGTAGAGATTTTTGCAATGTCAAATATCCTATCATGCAGTCCCAAGGGAAGCATCCTGGGTATAGTTTTACACCAAAAGCGACATTGCTAACATTGGATTGTATTAATAATTTGACAAAACAACTTTAGCAAAGTTGAAGGACATAGGCACTTGTTGGATATTATGTCTCAGAACCAATAACTCAAACTTTTATTTACCCTTTATGTATACAGAGAATCCCATTTGAGACCAGGATCTCTTTTTCAACATTTCCCTGTGTTATAACAAACAACAATCCAAACAGCAAACAGATATTACATAAAAATAACAAAAAGTTTAAATTATATAGGCCAACAGAGAAACATGATTCGATTTTCAATCACAAACAAATACTGTCAGCATACAGGCTAATATGGGTTTATTATAAAGGTATGACAGAAGTACGCCCATTATATCACTAAATTATCTGAAAATCAAGTAGTATGCAGTGGTTTGGTTTTCCCCTAATTTTTTCCACATTAGCTTCACATATCCACTAGGGGGCATACTCTCACTTCTTGAAAATGTACACTGCTCTTGTGTGAACCCAAACTATTTTGTGACCTGACGTGTCAGCGTAGGCTATTATTTGTATACATTGGATAAATACTACAAAGTTCAATCGCAAACAAAACAAGTTGTTTATTTATCTGTAAAACGTGGCACATGGCCTCCAGATAGACAGACATAATCATAGTGTGAAATGCGTACTTCTGCAATGATGATCTGCAGTCCCTCCTTCCCAAACGTCACAACTACGGTTTACTATAAAGTATCAGTGAAGGGACTGCGCGCACATTGAGTACGAGACTCTGGTTGTGCAAAACGCGCAGGAGCGCGAGGGAGACCGGCACTGACTTAACACCAGCAACAGTTGATGAAAAATAAAAAGCAATGGGGAAAGTGAATTTTGTCATGATGAACTAATGAAGAGAGAAAACGGAACACGTCAAGGTTGTGACAGAACATATGAAGAACAGGTTGAATGAAAAGGGGTCTCAGATAAGACACAATTTCAAGAATGATCTGGACTATTCTTGGAATGCACAGCCGGTTAGCACCCAGATGACACTAGCCCTATCTTGACAAGATGGGATTCATCGGGGGAAAGAACTCGTTGACCACTTGAATACAAAGAGATAGAGGGTAACATTTCTCCTGGAATTTAGTCCAAATTATTTGGTGTATTTTTCTGTTTCCACTTTACCATATGTTTAAAAACATATTTCATCATATTATTAGCTAAGCAAGGGAAGATAGAAATATGCATTTGGGCAAAGCACTTCTGTTTTTCCTCCTGTTGAACTGTGTGACAATGACTTTGTCACTATCCACTTGCACCACTGTGGACATAGACCACATAAAGAAAAAGAGAGTAGAGGCAATCCGAGGACAGATTCTTAGTAAACTTCGAATGACCAGCCCGCCGCAAACAGTGGGTCCGAATCAGGTACCGTTTCAGGTGCTGGCGCTCTATAACAGCACGAAGGAGCTGATCGAGGAGTTGGGGAGAGACAGACAGCACAGTTGTGGGCAGGATAACACGGAGACGGAATATTACGCCAAAGAGATTTACAAGTTCAATATGATTAATGGACCACCAGAAAACAGTAAGTAATGTTCATGTATCTATTTACGCGTTTTACTCATGAAGGCCATTTTTCTATCATGATCATAACAAACAGCTGATCGTGTTGCCACCGTGGCTTCTATTATGTTAGGTATCCTACTGATCAAAAGCCTGATTATTAAATGTAAATAGCCCATTGCTCCATGGTGAAAGGCTAAGCAGTCCAGGTCTGATGATGCGTCATTTCTTAAACCTGAATGCCACAGCTGGTGAGCAGCGCATGCGTGTAATATCAATTGATAGTGATTTGCCATGAAAATGAGTAAAATAATCGAGGAGCATACCTCTCCAATAAAGACACAAGACAGCAACTTTATGATTTCCCGACGAAGCCAATTTAACCTTTTTTTTCTACTCCGCTTTAAAATATAATTTTTCTGACGCCCCTCCAGAGTACAGAGATGTCTGTGTGTAATGCAATTTGTCTGTGTTTTATTTATATAATTTGTCATTGTCTCCCTTCAACTGGCCATATGTAAATTCCAGCGGGATTAAATTATAAAAGCATCCGTAGACCTCCAGCATATGCGAAATACTGCAAACACGTAGAGGAAATGTTAACAAATTCTACTAAAGAACGCAAGAACACCTTCGCTTGGCGTGCGTTCCATCCGCCTGAAATGAATTGGCGAACACAATTTAAACGCACACTCGCGTCTCTGAGCAGTGGAAAGACCGCGGGCATTGGAGAGGGCAAAGCAAACAGTCTAATTGGCGTAAACGCCATTCCTCCCTCATACCTCACTCAAAATCCATGGGAACTCCCAATAGCGCACACGACCGTCTGAGATGCCATTGGAACAATTTTTTTCTAGGACTCCATCGATTTGAGCATCCCTCCAACCACTGTTCCAATTACCCTTTCTTTCCCAAGTCCAAATATGCATTTATCCAAAACCTTTTTTATCAATTGTTTGATTATGTATTGTGTACACTACAGCAAAAAAAAATATATTGGTTCTATTGAAAAGTTAAAACACAGCTAATTCAGCTGCAAATTGGCTTGTGCACTAGAGCATAATTGCTAATCCTAGTTGGCATTACCTGTATAAACCACCCACAACTGATTTTTCCAGTCTAATCAGAGTGAGACGTTTATTGGAAGCTTGCCTCTCTATTGCAGTGAGTTTTCTCAGGGAGAGAATTGTTTACTAAGTGGAAGACTTGGAAGCAGGCCTATTCACTGTTCAGGGCCTGAATCATTGCATCATGTTACTACTTTAAGATCAACATGGCAGGTGTTTCATGCTATTCAAAGACCGAGCTGTGCTTCCTCTGGCAACAGCTCAGGCCCCCGTGTCAAATCTGTTTCCTGGGTCCCATTTGTGCATCCGACTCTCAAAATAATAACTACTACAACCACCTTGGTTTAGCGGTGTAGGGACAGGTGCTCTTGTCAGTGTTCCAAACAAGACATTATTCGTTTTTTTTTTATCTAAACAAGCAAACACCATCAGATCAAATTCATAGCAAGCAATTCACTGTGATAGTCAGATTTGATGAAATATAACAGAATGGATGACCTGGAATGACATTCACTCTCACAGGATGGGTCGTCAAAAAAAACTGAAAGCCACACCTCCAATCAGCCATGAATATGACTTAGAGGCGTATGTCACAGTGCTTCTATATACACTATACCACTGCCTATTTCATTTGTTCATTTAGCAAACAAGACAACAGCTCATAATCCCCTGACTTTATCACAGTCAACACACCTTTATTTAGTCTTTCATTAGCTTTAAAAATGCAACATTTTCTCTCAGCCTCAGGGCAAAATGTGTAGAATAGCATGGAATGAGCTATAGAACGGCACATTGTCCTCTCTGCCCCATAGCAAAATGTGTATAATTGTAGCAAATTTGATTTTAAAAAGCAACATTTTCTCTCTGCCTCATTACAAAATGTGTAGAGAATAGCATGAGATTAGCTATAAAGCTGCACATTTTTCTCTGTGCCCCATGACAAAACATGTACAAAGTTGGCTGGTTTTTGGTGCCCACCCAAATTTCTGCAGTCCCACCCACCAACTAATTTATGGCTACGCCACTGCCTTAGTCAGAATCCGCAAAACAAACAGAGGTCTGATGTGTAGCTATGGGCTGCACCAGTCATGGTCAGGACCCCTAGTCACATCACCCTGTCCGTCACGATCAAAGTAAATAAACAGGGCCTATAGGCTACAGTTGTCACTCATTGTCTATGGGACTAGACTCATTCTTTTTCATACACTTACGTAAAAGTACAATGCACTTTTTTTTGTCCCTGTTTTTTGTTTGTTTAATTGTTTTACTTGTTAATGTCCAGATACACCCTCCAGAGTAGACTGTAAGGGAGGGAGAGTGTTTATCCTCTCATTAACAAGGCCTGCAGTTTGGACAAATAACCACTTTTCTCTTCCCTCCACTTCTCATTATGTCATTTTCATAAGAAGTATCAGTGAGTGTAATGTCTGTCACCAAATGCTTATGTTCCTAGCTCCAGCAGTGCAGTTAAACCTAACAAAACAATACACAAATATATGCAAAGTCACTTCACCCACATGTACAAATTACCTCAACTAACCTGTACCCCCGCACACTGACTCAGTACCAGTACCCCCTGTATATAGCCTCGTTATTGTGTTACTTATTATTATTACTTTTTGTTTTGGTCTTGGTAAATATTTTCTTAACTCTTCTTGAACTGCACTGTTGGTTAAGGGCTTGTAAGTAAGAATTTCATGGTAAAGTCTACACTTGTTGTATTCGGCGCATGTGACAAAAAGTTTGATTTGAAATCTCCAAAATAAAAAGGATTTAAGAAATATTAGAACGCGCAACCACGGTAATACAGTAAGGCATATTTTAAATCCATTTCCATAATCTAATGGGTTATACATACACTCTCTTTGGAAAGTGGGAATTTCTTGGATTATTGTCAGTGGTGCTTTTTCACTCCTTTTATCATTCAGTTACAGGGCTGTGTAAGATGAAGCAGAGACTTTTCCTCCCAGACTCATATGCTTTCATAGCTAGAATAATTTGCCAAAATACTCATTGTACCACTATTTAGGTATCTCTGAATATAAACAGTGTTTATAAACAGTAAAGCTGTGGATATGACAAGTGCAGATGGGAGCCATTTGGCAAACACTGGTAGAGGAGCCAAACTAACGACACAAGTGCCAAGCATCTCCATAACCCACAACACTCAGTCCTAGGTTTGGTATAGGGATTGAACTCCAGTTGTACTCACTCCTCCACATATATTAGTACTCATTCACTGTCTTTATGTTTGCTGTAACATAGTAAGACTGTCCAAAGGCAACCATTGAATCATCTAAGAAAACCACCTGTTGGCTCTCATAGCTGAAAATTAGGCAGAGACAGGTTTCTTTAAAAGAAAAGCTTGTAGTGAGTGGTCAGTCTGGCATATGGCAATCATTGATTCATCGTCGGGAGGATAGAAGGATGTGGACCGGAGCTGAGGACAGCAGTGCTTCTGATATATGGAATAGTAGAAAAGTGATGTCATCCCAGGCAAACAGACAGAGTTCTCTGGTCCATTCCGAAAGACGCCGCCCCCCCAGCCATTTTCCCTCTTCATCCTTGATCAAGTGGAAAAAAGCTGTCTTACTTCAGCAGAGAACTCCATCACATTATCTCATCTAACGCAGTCAGCCACAGGCTCCATGTGTAGAGACTTACTCAGGACAGGAGGGCCTGGTCCACACTAAAGCATTGTGTTTAACCCTTGTGTAGTCTTAACATTCTGCATACTCCCCTTGTCCTAAGGGTAAAAATGACTCACCTTCACTAAACCCCTGAAATAAAGCAGCTTAATTGAATTTTAAACCCCAAATCTATTTTTTCATGAAGAAACAACCTGTCATTCATCAAAATGTGTTTTCCCTCTTCACAACACAGAGAGATGGGGTGGCAAGTAGCCTAGTGGTTAGAGCATTGGACTAGTAACCGAAAGGTTGCAAGATCAAATCTCTGAGCTGACAAGGTGAAAATCTGTCTTTCTGCCCCTGAACAAGGCACTTAACCTGTCATTGAAAATAAGAATTTGTTCTTAACTGACTTGCCTAGTTAAATAAAGGTTAAAAAAAACTGCATTTAATCAGTGGACAACACTCATTTTTATTACATCACACCTGTCATAATTGTTTTCTGTACTAGAGGTTTATTATTATTGCTAAAGGTACTGCATAGGTGTAAAAAAAAAGAAGAAGCAAGAGATAGCACTTGTATAGCCTAAGAAAGTAGCAGAAATGTGCATAAAGTAGTTTTGAATGCATTTTATTGAAGGGAAACAATCTTGAACTTTTTTGGCAACAGTGATATTATTATATACTGTACAATGAGGAATTCAACTACAACAACATACTAATCTTCTCCCATTTTTTAAAACCACTGCCCCACCCACAAGGTGTATAAGCAACAACAATAAGAATAAAATAATAGATACAAAAACGTGAAGAACTTAAATCAGTCAACTCTAATTAGCACATGTAGGACAGTATGCAAGTGTGTGTGCATGGGATTTTGCAGATTTATTTCTCACATGTGCAGCACAAAGTATTTGTTTTACAGTCCTTCTTTGGGGGGCAGAATTGGCATCTCCTCCTCTTGCCTGCCACCGCTGCAGCCTCAGGTGGATCAGGACAAGATTCAGCCCCCTGAACAGCTTTCACAAGCGCTGCAGAGGCTGCTGTGCGGGGGAGGTGCTCCCTTTGAATGTGTGGGGTTACAAGTGCCTTTCCCAGCTGTTCCAGGAACAACACTCTCTTGTTCCGCATATCAGGCATCCAGGTAGGGTCGATCTTGTTCCATATCACGAAGGCATTGTATAAGGACACATCAATGATGTTATGGAACATGACCAGGGACCAGTGGGCAGTCATCCTCCTGCAGCTGTAAGTCCCAATCACCTTGTCCAGGTTGTCCACGTCTCCTTTTTTGTGGTTGTAGTCCAGGATGATGGCTGGCTTCCTGTCCTCACGATCGCTGATCTCAGCCGTTTTGTGCAGTGTGCTCAGGAGGACCACATTCTTGTTCCTCTTTGGGAGGTAAGAAACTAGAGTGGTAGTGGGGTGAAGGCAAACGTTTGATGAGAAGGCCTCTCTACCCCTTGTTGCGAGGAGTGCAGGGGGGAGCTTGTTCTTTCTAACTATGCCAACCATGGTGATCTTCCTCTTCAGGAGCTGCTGGCTAAGTTCAATCAGTAGCACACAATCTCAATTACTCATATTGTGTGTGTGTTGTGTAAATTATTTTAACTGCCGGGTCACAAATGACCCTAAGACAATCTTTGTACACTGATGGAGTACAGCTTTCATGGAAATATGAACAAAGGCGATGTTTCACTTTTTCAAATGTTGGGGTCACTCTAGGAAAAGTCATCACATTTCAAGTTGAAAAAATAGAATTTAGGGGGTTTTCTCTGCTGTTAAACATAGTGGCTGGTCATTTTTGACCCTTAAGACAACACAAGGGTTAAATGATAGTACCACACACAGGTGATCAAATCTTTGACATAACAGTATGTTTCTATGAGCATGATCAGTACTTCAGTTGCAAGAATTTTGAATTTACTGCTCAAGTTATTACATTTAGTCATCTGGAGTTAGCTATATTCTTTTATTGACAGATTAGAAAGCATGCTTGGTTACTTATTATTTTAAGATGGAAACGTTAGTTGAAAAACATTAATATTTATGGCCTTCTGGATAAGCCTTAAGATTAGTTTGATAGGTCATTTAAATACATTATAATACCAGTTTTTGCAGCGCCGTTGCCATTTTTCACTGGTAAACAAGGTCCAGACTCCTCAGCAGCTGACCAGCACCTGCTTTCTATGCTTCCCATTTCCTTTGTTTACCTTCACATAGCTTTGGAGAGACTGACATCATGGCACTGGGAATAGGCTGATTGCTGGGAGCTTCTATGTGATGTCACCTGCCAGGGTAGGGAGGAGCTAGTGTGGTGGGGCATCCCAGACCCAGGAAGCAGAGGGTTTGAGGGCGGAGGATGGAGGAGGGCGCAGGGGGAGGAGTGTCTGTCTGGGGTGGAAGCTTTATGAGAAGCTTTAGAGCAGAGATATTTGAAGTCTGTCCCTAGGCCTTCCTATGTGGAGGGTTTCACTACTGTTGCAACCCTTACCTAATACTCTTCTATTGACCATGTTATTGACCTAGAACCTTCAAACTCAACTCTGGACCTCTAAGCCAGTTCCACTGCATTTCTTCATTGTTCCCCCCAATCAGGGACCGATTTAAACCTGGGACACCAGGTGTGTGCAATTCATTATCAGATAGAACAGAAAACCAGCAGGCTCCGGACTTTGTAGGGTAAGAGTTGAGTACCCCCTGACCTAGAACATAAATATATCTGGTCAACTGCTGAACATTTTGACTACATCACACTTCTGTCAAAGTGTTAGTGGATGGTTTCCAACTGGTCCTCAGAAGTCAGCTTTCTCAGCTCCACAGTCCAGACTCCATGAAAGTCATTGACGACATACTGCCAAAGAAAAGAGAGGTTACAAAAAGCAGGACCTCAGTTTCAGTCCCCTGGGAAAAGTGGGAGAGGTGTTTGTACCACTTCATGTTAAGTGCCATGAAAACCATGTATTTACATAGTAGTTACATAAGCAGGTGGTTAGTGTAATTACAGTGTAGATATACAATTCCAAATAGTACTTTGTGTGTAGTATGTAACTGTGATACCCATTTGTGGTTTGTCATTACACAACAACAACAAAAAAGTTACTATTTTCACAATGAATCTCGAATGAACAGTGAACCACCTTGAGAAATGGGGAGGGCTACAATGTAATAAAAGTTTGTCACATTGACAAATAATCTATTTTGAGGGCCCAGAGAAGCTCTTTGGGACATGTTTTGGTTATTCCAGAGAAAGTTCAGGTCCAGATTCCGCTGATATCAGCATCCTCACGCTGCTGGCCTTAGAACCAGATCTGATAATAGAGAGGAGAGAGACTGTCAATTATCCTGCTGTGTATTTCACTCTAATTATACTAGCTATCCCCTGCACTCACAGCCATGGAACAAATTACCTTCAGACCCTTGGCAAAAA
Organism: Oncorhynchus masou masou; assembly: GCF_036934945.1. Lineage (NCBI taxonomy): Eukaryota > Metazoa > Chordata > Actinopteri > Salmoniformes > Salmonidae > Oncorhynchus > Oncorhynchus masou. The sequence goes on along the minus strand of NC_088243.1, from coordinate 29,076,988 downwards.
TAAGCCTTAATGCGAAATCCACCTAAAACCATTGCAATGGGAAAAATGAGGTCATCCAAAAGGAAACTAAAGACCTGATTAGAATTTCAAATCTCCTCTCAAAGTGGGGCTTTCCACCTTCTGTGGGGGAGGCAGAGGGACACAGGAGACGAGAGAGAAAGGGTGTGTGGGACAGGCCAAGGGAGAACGGAGCCCTTGTAGATTGTGAGGAAGCACAGGACAGATATTTGGCTAGGGGTGAAGAGTCAAGACTGAAAAGGTCACTTGAAAAAAGTGGGGGGGGGGCAGTCAATGGAAATATCGGATAATGGCAAAGCCACAGTGAAATAGGATTACGGGTCATAGGAAGTTTAGGTAGACGTGTGAGCTCACAATCCATTATACACAAACATCCTTCCCCATTGTTATAAACAGATCTAGATGTCAACCAAAGGTGCAGTGTCCTTGTTAACCACCACAGCGAATCACAGGGTCTCTATTAAAGCTCAGGCTTGGGGTAATAAATTAGCGATGGCTTGGCTGTAAATTAGTGTTTCCACTTAGCTCGTAAAACGCTTGCCGTGTTCTTGTTTTGCTCAACACTGCATGCGCTCGGCCTGTTAAAATAATAAACAATTCAATGGTATTAGGGTTGGAAAAATAGAAACGCTTCCTTGACTGGCAGTGCAACAGGAAGTATTTCAGAAGAGGGCCATCGAGATTCTGTGGCTGTTACTGTAACTACTGTACTGTACTACTGAAGCGGAGATCACTGTCTGCCTTACACAACCACACCACACAGGTTGACAGGACTTGTTCCCCTTCCAATTCATTACTCAATTGATGGCTAAGAAAACCTTAAGGCGCTACTCTGTTATACACTCAGCCCCCCTGACAAACAGTCACCGAAGGACTGTCTTTCTCCCTTACAAACAACACATTGATTGAACTCGCGTTCTGTATCTACATGCATGTGATTGCACATGTGCGCTGAGCTGGTTGGTTGTTCCAGGGAATGCTTGGCTTCTGTCCTAGCTTTCTGAGCACCTGTTGAGCTCTGGATCGGGAGGGGGGAGGAGCACCCTGCCATCTTAGACCAGCCTATTCAGTTCCACTAACACATGGGACATTTGGTTTTCATTTCATGACTTCAACTTGTTGCTAACTCGCACTGCACGAAGTATAACCAGATGGCCCAGGGCTTAGTTTTATTCACTGGCAATAGTTGAAGAATGGTTAACTGTATTTTTTCTGTTGTGAACAACATTTGTTTAAGGAATCAAACACTACGAAATGCAGAAGATAGATAAAAGATTGACAAATCATTTTATTTCAAAACAGATTTTAGGCTGTGCACAGAGTGACGACTTTAGTCACAGTCCTGCTGTGTGTAAAACACATAATTGTAGTGTTTTAAGGTGGCTCACCTTGTCTGGGACTAAAGTGTGTTGTGCTCTGCAGATGACCTTCCCTACTGCCCCAAGGGCATCACCTCCAAGGTTTTCCGCTTCAATGTCTCGGCCATGGAGAAGAACTCCACCAACCTCTTCAGAGCCGAGTTCCGAGCCCTTCGTGTCCCCAACTCTAGCGCCAAGAGAAACGAGCAGAGGATTGAGCTCTACCAGGTGTGTGAATGTACTATTTCATTCCCACTGTGCTCAAGCATGCAGGGGGGTCGTGATCCAATTCTCCCATATGGCTCAATGCACATGGGAGGACAGTGTTGGTCTACATGTAGTGTTGGTCTACATGTAGTGTTGGTCTACACCTATTTATACAGGTCCCCTAATTCCCCTCTCCTCTTTTTAAGTGATGATCATTATTCCTTGTGCCTCAAGTCAAATGGATTCTACATAAGTCCATTTGTAAAACTTTAAGAGTGTGCTACATCAGACTCTGAGAAACTCAAGATTACTGTTTTGATATCGCTCCTTTCACAGCTGTCAATCTCCAAGCTTTTGTCCAACCACCCATTCTTCAAGTTCCGTTAGATGTTTTCAACAAGGGATTCAGACATCTGCACCTGGATTTGTGTGTTTAAATGATGTGTGTTTGTCCTGGGATTGTGGGGTGTATGTGGGATGGCAGGGATGGGTCTTCGATCAGTTCTCTCATTAATCTCCAGTGAGAGACTTGGAGCCATGATCAGCTGCCAACATTTCCTGCCAGGGAGACAAGCGTCTCCGGCCCGCATACTGCCTGAGGCGAGCTCTGCTCTAGCCAGGGTCGAGCTCAGCTCAGATTGACTGGGGGAGTAAACGGAGCGGCGCCCCCACACATAGCTGGGAGCTGATTGGCAGAGGCTGGCACTGGCCGCACTCTCTCGCTGGGTCTCCTGTTCCCATAGGAAGCCAGATTAGATGCTGACAATGTTCAGGAACCTGGTTATCCAGCCTGCTGTGGGACTAGGCGCTGAGCCCCCAACTTCACTGGCCTCTCCCTGTTCACAGAAACCTTAGGTGCTGTTTAAAGTGTGGCTCTCTACATCCTATGCCTCAGTCCCGCAATTTGAGATGTAGAGTAAAGTACACTTTCATGCTGGTATACAGCACATACTCAGAGACGCTCAGATCTGAATCAATGGCGACTCTAGCACCATATGCAGTGCCTCATCCTGACTAGACCAGTGTAAGGAAACCCAGAATGTTGAGAGCCCAATTGTTTGAAGTGCAGATGGGAGGGACAGCCAGGTTCTCATTGGCAGTAGGGCTACACACAGGCATTAACTTGCAAAAGGGGGATATCAACACAGGGAGTCACTTTTTCCATGAGGAGAAGACGTTTGGCCCAGGGCATCCTGGAGCGTCTGGCTCAGGCAGAGCTGGCTGGGTTGCAGTCTGGTGTGTGTGTGTGTGTGGGAGAGAGAGTGAGCATATGCAGCTGGGTCACTCTCTTACCTCTGGCTGGCAGATCCTGCGGCCAGACGACCACATAGCCAAGCAGCGCTACATCGGGGGCAAGAACGCCCTGACCAAAGGAATGCCAGAGTGGGTCTCCTTCGATGTCACAGACACAGTCAGGGAATGGCTCATGTACCGAGGTGAGTGGACTAAAGCCCCAATGTTCCCCGTCTCATACCATATGTTGCATATCAAAGCATGAGCAAAGGGTATTTAGAAACTCAAGTTCATTTGGACAAAGAAAAATGGCCTCAAAGTTAAATACCACTTCCTCTTCTTCCCCTCAGAGACCAACCTGGGCTTGGAGATCAGTGTGCACTGCCCCTGCCACACCTTCAACCCCAATGGTGACATCATCGAAAATGTCAACGAGGTGCTAGATGTCAAGTTCAAAGGTCAGATGACAGGAGGTGCCTCATTTTGTATGACAATCGTTCTTGGCTTTTCCACTGCTCTTCACAGCCCCTCTTACTTTCCGTACGAGCTCTGATTAAGAAAAATACCCTCTGAAGTCTTATCCAGTGAACATGGGCCTCAATGGTTGATAGTTATTTGGCATTTTTTTATGAGAGAAAGAGAGAGAGAGAAAATATCATGGGAATACAATTGGTCTGGTATCTCACTTAGAATTGGGGGCCCCTGGTCCTGGGAACGCTGCCCTGACTGGCTAGGCCACAAGGAATGTGCTTCCACGGCGCTCAGATGCTTGGCCCCGAATTAAGAATGGCGTCCGTATCCACCGGCAGCGTCTCTCCTGAGTTCTCTACTGCTTTTGCTATCAGGGGAAGATTGGATGAGCAGACACTAACGCAGGGGGAGGACAGAGGGACCAGCTCTGACTGGTGGAGGAAGAGGAGGAGTGGGGGATGTCTCAAGTCCAGCCTCTCACCAGTGAAGACAATGCTTTTAAAACTTTACAGAAAGTACTACGACTAAAACAGCAGTGATGAATTTAAATTTGGTATAACTTACTCAGACACACTTATGTACAATGTTCTAATGGACTAGGACTGCACTTCAGCTTGAATTAACCAAATTGTCCAATTTGAATATGGAATGGTCTTGGTCTATGTACCATTTCATCCACTGATGAGACATCTGACATCCCTGGATCATCCTCCTGTAGGTGTGGAGGGTGACTACGATGAGAGTCGCTGGGACCTGGGTAGCAGACTGAAGAAGCAGAAGGAGCAGCTCTTCCCTCACCTCATCCTCATGATGCTGCCCCCTCACAGGCTAGATGCCCAGTCCTCATCCCGCAGACGCAAGAGAGCCCTGGACACCAACTACTGCTTCTCGTAAGTAACCACCTCACTTTAGTAATTCAATCACGATTTTAGTGTGCATGTCATATATTTAGATGAAAACTTGCTGCAGGATGTGTAGACACATTTGTGTCCAATAGATGAATAGCCCCGAATTACTCCTGTAAGCAATAATCTTCTCTCATTTCTAATTTACTTGGCAGAGGAGCATTACGCATACGAATAAGCTGGTTCATTTGCTGTCAGTCTCTGGAAAGGCAGAGGCATTACAAGTCGAGATCTGTCCCTGTGTTAAAGTGTACGACAGTGAAATAAGGACACACCTTCCAGTGGTATTTCTGGGCTTCTCAGACTACATGCATGTAGTGAAATATACCCAACTTGGAAATAGAGTGTTTCTCTTTCAGGTAATGTGTATAATTTCTTCATAATTATCACTCTTTCTCCCCTGCCTGCTGTAGTAACTATGAGGAGAACTGCTGTGTGCGACCCCTCTACATTGACTTCCGCCAGCATCTGGGCTGGAGGTGGATCCACGAGCCGAAGGGATACTATGCCAACTTCTGCTCCGGGCCCTGCCCTTACCTACGGAGCGCAGACACCACACACAGCTCGGTGAGACACGACACCACTAATGTACACCACTAATGACTCATTACCCTGTGTTACAAATATTATTATCACACAAACACCTCTATTCCCCTGTAGATGCTGAGTCTGTACAACACCCTGAACCCTGAGGCGTCTGCCTCTCCCTGCTGTGTGCCTCAGGACCTGGAGCCCCTCACCATCCTCTACTACGTGGGCCGCACCCCCAAGGTGGAGCAGCTCTCCAACATGATCGTCAAGTCCTGCAAGTGCAGCTAAGGGCCCCGGGCCCAGCACACTGGGATCTGACAGGGCCTGCACGGCACTGAGGGAGTGGAGGGTGGCGTGCCGTCTGTCCCACCACCAAGAGTACCTCTGTCCACCCTCAACACTCTCCACCCTCCTCATTCCTCAGCCGAGCACACGCAGAGGGCCTGCAGAGAGAGACGCAGCCCACCACTCTACCCACAATCCCCAGGCTGTGTGTCCAAATGACTTTCAAATACCACTCCAGACCCAGCAATCTCAACGTCAACATAACTTTTTATTGGCCTTTTACAATGGCTTTTTTCTTTTCAACGTCAAGTGTTTTCCTCATTCTTTTGTCAATATTTCAGCCTTCTGAACTGCCCGTACCTTTGTGCCATATGACCACGGGCATTCAAAGCCAACCTCTGAACAGCGGAAAAGAACAGATGAAAGCTGTTCGAGCCTTGACCACTGCCTACTCAAGGACACACCGTAGTTGCAGTCAAAAAGAGAGACCCACTGAGAACCTGGATTTACAGTGAAAATGACTACATCAAAGGGGCTAAAGCAAAAGCTGTCAGGCATTTGAACCATCCTTTTTAATGGAGGCATAACACAAGGCCTTGACGCACAGAACAGACTGTCTATGCTGGAAACTAGCGTTGTGCGCACCACAGCTCCCTTACATTGTTCTTCTAGGATAGATGCTGATGGACTCAAGTTACCGGTATCTTAGGAAAAATACAACATGCTGGAAAACAACTTTTATTCAACGACGTATCTTCATGGTTATGTTTACCTCTAATATGCAACAGAATCATGTTTTTAGGGATTTTTGTCCCGCAAATGGAGCAGACTTTTCTGTTGTACAAGACGATAAATGTCACTAAGTGAATGTGTAAATGTTTTTATTGCTATTACTCTTAAACACTTTTTTTTAAATAAAAAATAGTCTTGGAAGAACAGATGTTATTAAATGTTTTTATCTGAAAGTAATCATAATTTGTGGATATCAGTGTAAATTCAGCATTTTGGCTCAGCTCAACAATACAGCTTTTCATATTGAGGTCCTAGTCCTGAAGCGTATTGATAAAAAGTGTTCACTTTCAAAGGTGCGAGAAACTGAAGAGATTGACAACTTTTATTTTATTTTTAAGATACACTGCAACCATTTAGAGTACATATAGACACTGGCATGAACAACATATTGCTACCGATATTAATGAACTTGCTTTGAAATGGTCACTATTGGTCACCACAATGTTTGGTCCTTACAGTACAACAGTTGGGGAGACACAGGCAAAAGGCTATTAATAAGTATTACCTTGCAATACATGCACAACCCACCGTTTCTACTCGAGATAAGAGCATGCTGTCATAGGTTTCGTACTTGTCAATCAACACCAATCACATTTCTGAATCTAAATTAAATATTGAGAACATTCTCCATCTGTGTAATGGACAGTACTTCTGCCAAACATCAAACCCTGAGTACGTTCACTACAAAAATATGCTCTGAGCATAGGGGCCATGAGACAGACATTCAATAGCTTTTTACCTCTCAGGTTGTAAAGGTGCCAACACACTTTAAATGTTCAACATCGTCATTGCGTTACAGCAACACACTATAAAGTTAAAGCCAATTACAGTGCAGAGTTCTAACATTATACCTACAGTACCGTTCCAAAAATTTGAGGTCACTTAGAAATGTCCTTATTTTTGTCCATTAAAATAACATAAAATGTATCAGAAATACAGTGTAGACATTAATGTTGTAAATGACAATTGTAGCTGGAAACGGCTGATTTTGAATGGAATATCTACATAGGCGCACAGATGCACATTATCAGCAACCATCACTCCTGTGTTCCAATGGCACGTTGTGTTCCCTAATCCAAGTTTATCATTTTATAAGGCTAATTGATCATTGGAAAAGCCTTTTGCAATTATGTTAACACAGCTGAAAACTGTAGTGCTGATTAAATAAGCAATAAAACTGGCCTTCTTTAGACTAGTTGAATATCTGGTGCATCAGCATTTATGGGTTCGATTACAGGCTCAAAACGGCCAGAAACAAAGAACTTTCTTCTGAAACTCGTCTGTCTATTCTTGTTCTGAGAAATGAAGGCTATACCATGCGAGAAATGGACAAGAAACTGAAGATCTCGTACAACGCTGTATACTACTCCCTTCACAGAACAGCGCAACGTCAACAGTGACGATGCGACTCCGGGATGCTGGCCTTCGAGGCAGAGTTCCTCTGTCCAGTGTCTGCGTTCTTTTGCCCATCTTTTAATCTTTTTTCTTTGCAACTCTGCCTAGAAAGCCAGCATCCCAGAGTCGCCTCTTCATTGTTGACGTTGACTGGTGTTTTGCGGGTACTATTTAATGAAGCTGCCAGTTTACGCCATTGGAACACAGGAGTGATGGTTGCTGATAAGGTGCCTCTGTACACCTATGTAGATATTCCATTACAAATCAGCCTATCCAGCTACGATAGTCATTAACAACATTAACAATGTCTACACTGTATTTCTGATCAATTTTATGTTATTCTAATGGACAACAAAAAAAGTGTTTTTCTTTCAAAAACAAGGACATTTCTAAGTGACCCCAAACTTTTGAATGGTAGTGTATATTACTACTGTAAGCCCTATCGCACAAAGAATGGCAAAATAGGTGCACATCACTACAGTTCATAGTGGAAAATGCCTTGTATATACTGTTCCTGGAGAGCTACCCTCCTGTCGGTTTTAGATCCAACCCCAGTTGGAACTAACCTGGTACAACTTTTCAACCAGTTAAATATTAGAATCAGGTGTGCCAGGACGGAATCTCTCAATGAACATGGTTGGAGCCATGCTGTAGAGTATAGACAAACCATGGAGTGAAAACGTGAGAACTGTAAAGGCAACAATAAAACTCATTCAAACAAATGTCCTGCTAGCCAATGTAACAAGTCTTCGTGAAGAGAGGAATCCCTTCAGTATACATGATTGGAAACTGTTTGTGATACTCTCAGATAAATTAATTAATGAGTGAATGGGGGGTGGTTGGTTCCCAAACAACTTCAGAACTGCCTTACCTGACAGGAGTTCCTTTCCTTGCTCATTTCTCAATAATACAATAAATCATTGAGACAATCTCTAAAATACTGATCAATTGCAGGCGATATCTATTGCCATCCTAAACTTGCCTACATGGCAAACCTGCTTTTAAACGGAGAATGAGGGGAGTGGTGGAGCACTTCTCCTTGGCTGTACAGTAACTGCTATGAAGTATAAAGAGTATACTCTGAGATCCATTATTAGTGCCCATGGGGCCTCTGGTGGGAGCCAGCTGTTGCTGTGTGTTTGTCTTTCTATAGCATAGACAAAAAGAGACACAGACAGACAGACAGCAGACGGACAGCAAGGGAAGAATGAGGGAGGACAACTGCTGCGATAGGGGTTATGGAGTAGAGGCCGGGTGGTGTGGAGATACAGAAGGGCACTGGAAAGTATTGGGCTGTGCAACGGATCCCGACCTGCGTCAGACAGGGATTCCTGACAGGAGAGGCTATCTTTCATGTTTGCGGCTCCTTCACATAGTGTAGTAACAGGCCCTGATGTGATGTCAGACATACCGTCATGCTGTCACAGTGGTGGTATCGGTCTATTGTTTTCTACCCAGCATGCACCTGTGGTCATATGCAGATACACCTCTGTCGGCAAAGTGGAGTGGCATCACTCCCATCCCCGCTCTGTCACCTGAGCTTTGTCCTCCGGCCCTGAAACAGTTGTACACAGAAAGACCTGCAGAGGAAAGAAGATAACTGACATGAACACAATAACTCCATTGGGGTTAACATCTAATGTTGCCATTTAAAGGCCCGCTCTTCATTGTGCAGTAGTTAGAAACTATACTACCGTGGGAGCCGGTCAGGGTAAAAGCTGTGGAAGAATGTACTCCATAGTGATGACTGGTGTATCTTACACTTCAAAAAGGAGCATTTGGAGCCAATTTCAAAGACAAATAGTGTGAGGAGTTGAGCCAAACTTGAAAAGTTCTATATGGGATTTTATGGTTGCAACAGTTTGCTAGATGTTTAAATTGTTATAGGGAGAAGAATGAGTCAGAACTATTAGAAATGTAATAGTCTGAGGTATTGGATATAGAAATATTTGCTAAACATTAAAAAATTAATTTCAAAGGAATGTGCAAAACCAATGGAGAGAGAGGAATCAGCTGGCACGCTGTCCTGGTAGGGCTGTGTTACTTTTCATGGCCAACGCAAGTGGACCGGCCCAGGCAGCCACTGAACATCAGCCCCTGTCCTGCTGTCCCATCACCCCTTGCCCTCTTGCATATCACCTGGCCTAGAGCCAGGCATCCAGTATAAAAGGAATTCCAAGTACAGTTGGAGCTGCTATGTTTGTGCTCCCAAACAGTATTCCCTTTCATTCCCTCTCAGCAGACTGTTTATTTTGGTGCTCTTTTACACTGTGGGGCCTGACGGAGCTGGAAAGCGAAAACATCTCCCCAACTTCCAATCCGATGACATGACCGCTGGAAGTGACTTATTCTAGCTCAGCAAAAGAAAGAGAGAAAGGCCAATATTCTCCTTACATTTCCCCCTGATAGTAGCCTAATGCAGAACAAAACCTAATGAAACACAAAGTCACAAAACAGATACTAGATTACTGTGAGAAACCAGGACCTGAGAATTTTCTGCATTGAATATGACAACTGGGTAAAAAATATGCCAAGTCAGGAAACTAGTTGAAAAACAAGAATTTGAGTGATGTGTCTTTACTTGGTTGTGGGGTTGGAAATTAACACCGCCACACGCCAAATGCGGGTAGATTTTCTCATTGACGAGTAAGAATGTACAGTGGGGCAAAAAAGTATTTAGTCAGCCACCAATTGTGCAAATTCTCCCACTTAAAAAGATGAGAGGCCTGTCATTTTCATGATAGGTACATTTCAACTATGACAGACAAAATGAGAGAAACAAATCCAGAAAATCACATTGTAGGATTTTTTATGAATTTATTTGCAAATTATGGTGGAAAATAAGTATTTGGTCAATAACAAAAGTTTATCTCAATACTTTATTATATACCCTTTGTTGGCAATAACAGAGGTCAAACGTTTTCTGTAAGTCTTCACAAGGTTTTCACACACTGTTGCTGGTATGTTGGCCCATTCCTCCATGCAGATCTCCTCTAGAGCAGTGATGTTTTGGGGCTGTTGCTGGGCAACACGGACTTTCAACTCCCTCCAAAGATTTTCTATGGGGTTGAGATCTGGAGACTGGCTAGGCCACTCCAGGACCTTGAAATACTTCTTACGAAGCCAAAGTGTTTGGGATTATTGTCATACTGAAAGACCCAGCCACGTTCCATCTTCAATGCCCTTGCTGATGGAAGGAGGTTTTCACTCAAAATCTCACGATACATGGCCCCATTCATTCTTTCCTTTACACGGATCAATCGTCCCAAAGCATGATGTTTCCACCCCCATGCTTCACAGTAGGTATGGTGTTCTTTGGATGCAACTCAGCATTCTTTGTCCTCCAAACACAACGAGTTGAGTTTTTACCAAAAAGTTATATTTAGGTTTCATCTGACCATATGACATTCTCCCAATCTTCTTCTGGATCATCCAAATGCTCTCTAGCAAACTTCCGACGGGCCTGGACATGTCCTGGCTTAAGCAGGGGGACACGTCTGGCACTGCAGGATTTGAGTCCCTGGCGGCGCAGTGTGTTACTGATGGTAGGCTTTGTTACTTTGGTCCCAGCTCTCTGCAGGTCATTCACTAGGTCCCCCCGTGTGGTTCTGGGATTTTTTCTCACCATTCTTGTGATCATTTTGACCCCACGGGGTGAGATCTTGTGTGGAGCCCCAGATCGAGGGAGATTATCAGTGGTTGTGTATGTCTTCCATTTCCTAATAATTGCTCCCACAGTTGATTTCTTCAAACCAAGCTGCTTAACTATTGCAGATTCAGTCTTCCCAGCCTGGTGCAGGTCTACAATTTTGTTTCTGGTGTCCTTTGACAGCTCTTTGGTTTTGGCCATAGTGGAGTTTGGAGTGTGATTGTTTGAGGTTGTGGACAGGTGTCTTTTATACTGATAAAAAGTTCAAACAGGTGCCATTTATACAGGTAACGAGTGGAGGACAGAGGAGCCTCTTAAAGAAGACGCTGCAGGTCTGTGAGAGCCAGAAATCTTGCTTGTTTGTAGGTGACTAAATACTTATTTTCCACCATAATTTGCAAATAAATTCATTAAAAATCCTACAATGTGATTTTCTGGAGAAAAAAAATCAAATTTTGTCTGTCATAGTTGATGTGTACCTATGATGATAATTACAGGCCTCTCATCTTTTTAAGTGGGAGAACTTGCACAATTGGTGGCTGACTAAATACTTTTTTGCCCCGCTGTATATTAAAAACAAAAAAACAAAATTTTAAATTAGAATAGGCATTGGTCTGAAACTGAAAAAGAAAGAAAATTCACATGAGTACCACAATGACTATTCCACCTATGCTCTACCAAGATTTTCCAGCATGCAGCTTTGACCTACAGTAGCTGTGTCGGTATTGTACCTCAAACTACACTAACGTTCAGAAGTTTGGGGTCACTTAATGAAATGAGTTGCAAAACGAATAGGAAATATAGTCAAGACAAGGTTATAAAAGCAAATAGGAAACAGCTCACCCAGAGGTGGTGTTCCTAGTGGCCGGAGACTTTAATGCAGGGAAACTTAAATCAGTTCAACCTAATTTCTATGTTAAATGTGCAAAGGAGAAGAAATTCTAGATCACCTGTATTCCACACACAGAGACACATACAAAAGCTCTCCCTCGCCCTCCATTTGGTAAATCTGACCACAATTCTATCCTCCTGATTCCTGCTTACAAGCAAAAATTAAAGCAGGAAGCACCAGTGACTCGGCCTATAAAAAAGAGGTCAGATGAAGCAGATGCTAAACTACAGGACTGTTTTGCTAGCACAGACTGGAACATGTTCCGGAATTCTTACGATGGCATTGAGGAGTACACCACATCAGTCACTGGCTTAATCAATAAGTGCATCAAGGACGCCGTCCCCACAGTGACTGTACGTACATACCCCAACCAGAAGCCATGGATTACAGGCAACATTCCCACTGAGCTAAAGGGTAGAGCTGCGGGACTCTGACCCGGAAGCTTATAAGAAATCCTGCTATGCCCTACGACGAACCATCAAACAGGCAAAGCTTCAATACAGGGCTATGATTGAATCGTACTACACCGGCTCCGATGCTCGTCTTATGTGGCAGGGCTTTCAAACTATTACAGACTACAAAGGGAAGCACAGCTGCGAACATCCCAGTGACACAAGCCTACCAGATGAGCTAAATCACTTCTATGCTCGCTTCGAGGCAAGCAACACTGAGGCAGGCATGAGAGCATCAGCTGCTCCGGACGACTGTGTGATCACGCTCTACGTAGCCGATGTGAGTAAGACCTTTAAACAGGTCAACATTCACAAGACTACGGGGCCAGACGGATTTCCAGGACATGTGCTGATCAAATGGCAGGTATCTTCACTGACATTTTCAATGGCCCTGATTGAGTCTGTAGTACCAACATGTTTCAAGCAGACCACCATAGTCCCTGTACCCAAGAACACTAAGGCAACCTGCCTAAATGACCCCACACCCGTAGCACTCACGTCCGTAGCCATGAAGTGCTTTGAAAGGCTGGTAATGGCTCACATCAACACCATTATCCCAGAAACCCATACCACCCAAACAGATCCACAGATGATGCAATCTCTATTGCACTCCACACTGCCCTTTCCCACCTGGACAAAAGGAACACCTACGTGAGAATGCTATTCATTGACTACAGCTCAGAGTTCAACACCATAGTACCCTAAAATCTCATCACTAAGCTAAGGATCCTGGGACTAAACACCTCCCTCTGCAACTGGATCCTAGACTTCCTGACGGGTCGCACCCAGGTGGTGGGGGTAGGTAGCAACACATCTTCCACGCTGATCCTCAACACTGGAGCCCCTCAGGGCTCCCTGTTCACACATGACTGCGTGGCCAGGCATGACTCCAACACCATCATTAAGTTTGCAGACGACACAACAGCCTGATCACCGACAATGATGAGACCGCCTATAGGGAGGAGGTCAGACCTGGCTGGGTGGTACCAGAATAACAACCTATCTCTCAAAGTAACCAAGACTAAGGAGATGATTGTGGACTACAGGAAAAGGAGGACCGAGGACGCCCGCATTCTCATCGAGGGGGCTAGATTGGAGCAGGTTGAGAGCTTCAAGTTCCTTGGTGTCCACATCACCAACACTTCTTCTCAACTAGCTTACCTGATTAAATAAAGGTGAAAAAACTAGAATGGTCCAAACACACCAAGACAGTTGTGAAGAGGGCACAACAAAGCCTATTCCTCCTCAGGAAACTAAAACGATGGCATGAGTCCTCAGATCCTCAAACGTTTCTACAGCTGCAACATTGAGAGCATCCTGACTGGTTGCATCACTGCCTGGTAAGGCAACTGCTCGGCCTCCGACCGCAAGGCACTACAGAGGGAAGTGCGTACGGCCCAGTACATCACTGGGGCTAAGCTTCCTGCCATCCAGGACCTCTACACCAGGCAGGGTCAGAAGGAGGCCCTAAAAATTGTCAAAGACCCCAGACATAGACTGTTCTCTCTACTACCGCATGGCAAGCCGTACCGGAGCGCCAAGTCTAGGTCCAAAAGGCTTCTCAACAGTTTTTACCCTCAAGCCATAAGACTTCTCCTGAACAGGTAATCAAATGGCTACCTGGACTATTTGCATTGTGTGCCTCCCCCAACCCCTCTTTTATACTACTCTCTATTTATCATATATGCATAGTCATATTTACCTATACATTCATGTACCTACTCCCTCAATCAGCCCGACTAAGTGGTGCCTGTATATAGCCTCGCTACTGTTATTTTTACTGTATTCTTTACTGTTTTTATTTCTTAACTTATCTTTTGTTCACCTAATACCTTTTTTAACTTAAACATGTAACTGTTGGTTAGAGCCTGTAAGTAAACATTTAACTGTAAAGTGTTGTATTCGGCGCATGTGAAAAGTACATTTGATTTGAAATAATAATTGTGTCCTTCAAACTTTGCTTTCATCAAAGAATCCTCCATTTGCAGCAATTACAGCCTTGCAGACGTTTGGCATTCTCGTTGTCAATTAGTTGAGGTAATCTGAAGAGATTTGACCCCATGCTTCCTGAAGCACCTCCCACAAGTTGGATTGGCTTGATGGGCACTTCTTACGGTCATGCTACTCCCACAACAGCTCAATAGGGTTGAGATCCGGTGACTGTGCTGGCCACTCCTTTTTAGACAGAATACCAGCTGACTGATTCCTCCCTAAATAGTTCTTGCATAGTTTGGAGCTGTGCTTTGGGTCATTGTCCTGTTGTAGGAGGAAATTGGCTTCAACTAAGACATCTGTGGCGTCCACAGGGTATGGCATAGCGTTGCCAAATGGAATGATAGCCTTCCTTCTTCAAGATTCTTTTAACCCTGTACAAATATCCAACTTTATCATCTCCAAAGCCCCCCCAGACCATCGCATTGCCTCCACCATGCTTGACAAATGGCGTCAAGCACTCCTCCAGCATCTTTTCATTTTTCTGCATCTCACAAATGTTCTTCTTGTGATCCGAACACCTCAAGAGATTAGATTTGTCTGTTCGTAACACTTTTTTCCAATCTTCCTTTGTCCAGTGTCTGTGTTCTTTTGCCCATCTTAATCTTTTATTTTTATTGGCCAGTCTGAGATAGGGCTTTTTCTTTGCAACTCTGCCTAGAAGGCCAGCATCCCAGAGTCGCCTCATCACTGTTGACGTTGAGACTGGTGTTTTGCGGGTACTATTTAATGAAGCTGCTAGTTGAGACATGTTAGGCGTCTGTTTCTCAAACTAGACACTAATGTACTTGTCCTCTTGCTCAGTTGTGCACTGGGGCCTCCCACTTCTCTTTCTATTCTGGTTAGGGCCAGTTTGCACTGTTCTGTGAAGGGAGTAGTACACAGAGTTGTACGAGATCTTCAGTTTCTTGGCAATTTATTTCATGGAATAGCCTTAATTTCTCAGAACAAGAATAGACTGACGAGTTTCAGAAGAAAGTTCTGTGTTTCTAGCCATTTTGAGCCTGTAATCAAACCCACAAATGCTGATGCTCCAGATACTCAACTAGTTTAAACAAGGCCAGTTGTATTGCTTCTTTAATCAGAAAAACAGTTTTCAGCTGTGCTAACAATTGTAAAAGGGTTTTCTAATGATCAATTAGCCTTTTAAATGATAAACTTGGATTAGCGAACACAACGTGCAATTGGAACACAGGATTGATGGTTGCTGATAATGGGCCTCTGTATGCCTATGTAGATATTCCATAAAAAGCCGTTTCCAGCTACAATAGTCATTTACAACATTAACAATGTCTACACTGTATTTCTGATCAATTTGATGTTATTTTAATGGACAAAAAAATAATATTTCAAAAACAAGGACATTTCTTAAGTGACCGCAAATGGTAGTGTATGTTTAGGCAGGTTGCTAAGATTCAAACATTCTCAAACAGCCTGATTCAAACTCTTAGAGGAGGTGCTTCCACAATAATGTGATTTGTAACGTATACAAGTATTGGATTCTTCACACACCACAGTAAGACATTTTCCCCCATTACACTACCTTTTCATGCGTTTTTTTATTTAATGAAAGCAAGCGTTGCTTTTATACTTACAAGACCATGATTGAGCTGTTTTGTGTTGTCGTAATGCGGTGCATGCCTGTATTTCCTTAAACCTACGTGTCATTGAATACGTGTCCATGAAAACAAGTAATCATAACATACTTTTCTGGTCAGTAGGTGACCAACATAACAACAGGGGTTGATGTGTTGGACACAGTAGCTCAGATAGACAGAACCTGTCTGAATTCCTATTTTCTGTGACTGTTAGCTTACCTGTGCAATACTGACATAAGCTCAAAGCCACTTGTGTTTCAATCATGTTCCCTGTTTTATCAATTGCTGTGCTGAACAATGGACAGTTCATTACCACTGTCAAAATAATGTGCAGCTTTAAGTTATGTTTGCAATACAGATGGTGACAAAACAATAATACACATTTACATAGGCCTGCATCTAAAAATACATAAAGCCAAATAATATATGTATATATGCTGAACAAAAATATAAATCACAACATGTAAAGTGTTGGTCCCTTGTTTCATGAGCTGAAAATAAAATGTCATACATTTTCCATACGCACAACAAACTTATTTCTCTCAAATTTGGTGTACAAATTTGTTTACTTCCCTGTTAGTGAGCCTTTCTCCTTTCCCAAAATAATCCATCCACCTGACAGGTGTGGTATATCAAGAAGCTGATTAAACAGCATGATCATTACACAGGTGCATCTTGTGCTGGGGACAATAAAAGGCCACTGTGCAGTTGTCACACAACAAAACGCCAGATGTCTCAAGTTTTGAGGGAGTGTGCAATTGGCATGCTGACTGCAGGAATGTTCACCAGAGCTGTTGCCATGGAATTGAATGTTAATTTCTCCACCATAAACCGCATCCAACATAATTTTACATTTCGCAGTACGTCCAACCAGCCTAACAATCGCAGACCACATGTAACCACCCCATCCCAGGACCTCCACTTCCGGCTTCTCCACCTGCGGGATCGTCTGAGACCAGCCACCCAGACAGCTGATAAAACTGAGGAGTACTTTGGTTTGTAATAAAGCCTTTTTGTGGGGAAAAACACAT
Source organism: Oncorhynchus masou masou (assembly GCF_036934945.1). NCBI lineage: Eukaryota > Metazoa > Chordata > Actinopteri > Salmoniformes > Salmonidae > Oncorhynchus > Oncorhynchus masou. Next base: position 29,060,179 of record NC_088243.1, on the reverse strand, counting down.
TCTGATTGGCTGGGCCAGGCTCCCCAGTGGGTGGGCCTGGCTCCAAAGTGGGTGGGACTATGCCCTTCCAGGCTGAACCCCTTCCCAGTCATATGAAATCCATAGATTAGGGCCTAATACATTTATTTCAATTGACTGATTTCCTTATATTACCTTAAATTAACTGTATATAATAACTGTATATAATCTTTAAAATTGATGCATTTTGGGTTTATATTTTTATTCAGATAGTCAAAAGTTTGGACACCCCTACTCATTCAAGGGTTTTTCTTTATTTTTTACTATTTTCTACATTGTAGAATAATAGTGAAGACATCAAAATATGAAATAACACATATGGAATCAGGTAGTAACCAAAAAAGTGTTAAATAAATCCAAACCACTGTGACTTCGTGAGACGCAGAGTAGGTGAACGGATGATCTCCAAATGTGTGATTCCCACCGTGAAGCATGGAGGAGGAGGTGTGATGTTTTTTTGCTGGTGACACTGTCTGTGATTTATTTAGAATTCAAGGCACACTTAACCAGCATGGTTACCACAGCATTCTGCAGCGACACGCCATCCCATCTGGTTTGTGCTTTGTGGGACTATAATTTTTTTTTCAACAGGACAATGGCCCAACACACCTCCAGGCTGTGTAAGGGCTATTTGACCAAGAAGGAGAGTGATGGAGTGCTGCATCAGATGGCCTGGCCTCCACACAATTGAGGTAGTTTGGGATGAGTTCTTTCACCGCAGAGTGAAAGAAAAGCAGCAAACGTGCTCAGCATATGTGGGAACTCCTTCAAGACTGCTGGAAAAGCGTTCTAGGTGGAGCTGGTTGAGAGAATGCCAAGAATCTGTAAAGCTGTCATCAAGGCAAAGGGTGGCAACTTTGAAGAATCTCAAATATAAAATACATTTTGATTTGTGTAACACTTTTTTGGTTACTACATGATTCCATATGTGTTATTTTATAGTTTTGATGTCTTCACTATTATTCTATAATGTAGATAATAGTAAAAATAAATAAAAACCCTGGAATGAGTAGGCGTGTCCAAACTTTTGACTGGTACTGTACCTGCCATGGTGGCTGGTGGACCAACAAGTACATTTCCAACCCTGCTTGGTTCACTTAGAATCGTCTTTAAGTGCAAAGTGCCAGCAAAGCAAAACTAACAAAAAAACCTGGCTAGCTAAGCAAAAAAAGAAGAAGCTATTGCTCTTGACATGATCGGTTTCTCAGTAAAATGATAAGTGCAGCATTCATTTCCTTCTCAAACAGAATGCAATAAATATCCCTTCAGCTGCCTTCTGTGGCGCACCACCCACTTCAGGAGAGATAGAAATTACACATTTGGGGCCAATTAGTATAAATATTTTCATAAGCTTTGATAGGTCCTCATTTGTGGAGGATGCACAAGAGAGTGGTGGTTGAGAGAGAGAGAAGAGAAAGTGAGGAAGAGAGAGAAAGAGAGTGAGTCTGCGATTAATATTGGCTGACAGCTGACCAGAGAGAATGCTGTCTGTTTGGACCCAGTCTAACTCCCTGTCAGAGTGGATCAGAGGAGGCCAGTCATCTCACTACAAACGGACACTGGGCAGGCAGTGTTCCTAAGCTCCACTAAAGCTTTGTCCACTCAAAAAAACAAAGGGCAGAAATCCAGCAATACCTCGGGACTGCTCCATTCTCAGTGCATGGCTAAACCTGGTCCAGGGCTGGCTTGTTAAGCGGTTTGGTACTGAAGTTTTTTTGTCCTTTCTCTCCCTAGCTAACTGCTTTCACGTTGTACGTGAGGAGCCAAGCTTCTCCCCCACCCCGGTGCCGTAAATGAGGAAAAAAGGCATTCAAGAAATTCAGGAGCTGCTCCCCACGGATCCAGTTATCGATGAGTTTCTAAGATGTTTGTTAACCTACGCCAACCTTCATACTGCGGAGAAAAAGAGAGAAAGAAATGTTCTGGTTTACAGAGGCACACATTTTTGGGTTGGTGCATAGATGCTGTCTTTTTCCAGCTCCGTTTGGACAGATGCAGGCTGATCTGGGTTTCTCTGGGTCGGCTCAAGTGTGACGCTCACATGACGAATGGTGTGATACGCTAATGCTAACGTATAGAAGGACTATGGAAAAACAGATGATCAGACAAACAGATGTGCATCCGGAAAAACTGTTTAATATCACCATTACTGCAATAAAGTCAGAGTTCCACCAGCCCCTTTCTCAGGCTCCAGGATGGAAAGAGTTCAGCAACTGCAGGATGAGAAGGTACACACACACAACTTACTGGAATTATGGCAATCAAATGCCAGGTCTGTTGACTGCAATTGAAAATGAATCATGCTTTTCAAAAGAATAATATGCCATTTAGCAGACGGTTTATCCAAAGCGACTTAGTCATGTGTGCATACATTTTACGTATCTAAGCAATAAGGCCCGAGGAGGTGTGGTATACGGCCAATATACCACGGGTAAGGACTGTTCTTAGGCACGCTGCTAAATGGAGTGCCTGGATACAGGCCTTAGCCTTGGTATATTGGCCATGTAACACAAACCTTTGAGGTTCCTTATTGCTATATAAATTGGCTACCAATTTAATTAGACCAGTAAATAGTCATTTTTTGTCATACCCGCGGTATACAGTCTGATATGGCTGTCAGCCAAATCAGCATTCAGGGCTCGAACCACCTGGTTTAGAATATGAATATATAGCAGCAATAAAATGACAGGAGAACATGTTGAGCAACGAATATCACAATGAATACCGCAATGAGACCACAATGAGTACAACAATGAATAACACAATGAATACCGCAATGAGACCACAATGAGTACAACAATGAGTACCACAATGAATACCGCAATGAGACCACAATGAGTACAACAATGAATAACACAATGAATACCGCAATGAGACCACAATGAGTACAACAATGAATAACACAATGAATGCCGCAATGAGACCACAATGAGTACAACAATGAATAACACAATGAATACCGCAATGAGACCACAATGAGTACAACAATGAATAACACAATGAATACCGCAATGAGACCACAATGAGTACAACAATGAATAACACAATGAATACCGCAATGAGACCACAATGAGTACAACAATGAATAACACAATGAATACCGCAATGAGACCACAATGAGTACAACAATGAATACCACCTGGTTTAGAATATGAATATATAGCAGCAATAAAATAACAGGAGAAAATGTTGAGCAACGAATATCACAATGAATACCGCAATGAGACCACAATGAATACAACAATGAATAACACAATGAATACCGCAATGAGACCACAATGAGTACAACAATGAATAACACATTGAATACCGCAATGAGACCACAATGAGTACAACAATGAATAACACAATGAATACCGCAATGAGACCACAATGAGTACAACAATAAATAACACAATGAATACCGCAATGAGACCAATGAGTACAACAATGAATAACACAATGAATACCGCAATGAGACCACAATGAATACAACAATGAATAACACAATGAATACCGCAATGAGACCACAATGAGTACAACAATGAATAACACAATGAATACCGCAATGAGACCACAATGAGTACAACAATGAATAACACAATGAATACCGCAATGAGACCACAATGAGTACAACAATGAATACCACCTGGTTTAGAATATGAATATATAGCAGCAATAAAATAACAGGAGAAAATGTTGAGCAACAAATACCACAATGAATACCGCAATGAGACCACAATGAGTACAACAATGAGTACAACAATGAATACCGCAATGAGACCACAATGAGTACAACAATGAGACCACAATGAGTACAACAATGAATACCACAATGCACCTACCGTAACTAAGGTGTTTTCCTATGGAAGGCATGCTCAGTCTTGTGTGTGATTTCTGGGGCACAACTGGCTAAGGATTTAGGTGGCTGGGCAGCGATTAGGATGGGAAGCATGGCCAACAGCTGGGAATGCCCAAACGATGTCTATTTCCCACCATTACAAAAGAAAGATGGCCATCACACTAAAGCTCCTTTCTACGCCAGCAGTCATGTGACCTCTACAGTTAGAGATACATGGAGCCTATCTGATCAAACAGCAGTTCATCAGACTAGTAGAAACCTAATTCAATATTTACAGACGGTCAGAGACGTCGCCTGTAAATCTTTTGAAACAGACCCGTCAGGCCTGGAGTTGTGTACACTGGGAAGAGCCTTGCAATAGCTATAATCTAGTGTGAAGCAGTCAGGCCAAACGGGATAAAAACATCCCAATTGTGTTTCTTAATCCTCGATGAAGGAATTACGTTTTCCTCAACGCTAATGCTCCAACAGAACACATAGTTTAACTAGTAGAAAGAAGAGGAAGGGAAACGCTACCAAGGTACACAATAGTACATTTTGGTAGACAGAAGGTGCTCTTTGGTAAAAGGGGTGAATTGGTCATCAAAAAGAAAGGAGTACCAAGGCTGCAGCCGAAATGCATCAGATTTGTAAAACTTTGTTTCTTTTGAACATGCCATACAAATAAAGGCATTTTAATTAATGATATGAAGAGTGCCTTGGTCCTACTTTCTTTTTGAGAACACATAGCTTGTAGGGTTAGCCAATACGGTTGTGGTGTCAGCTGTGCCATTTGTGTAATTACCTATGTTTTTTAAAATAGAACAGTTATGAAGACAGGAGATGATTGTGGACTACATGAAAAAGAGGACCGAGCACCACCCCATTCTCATCGATGGGGCTGTGGTGGGGAGTAGGTTGAGAGCTTCAACTTCCTTGGTGTCCACATCACCAACAAACTAACATGGTCCAAGCACACCAAGACAGTTGTGAAGAGGGCACAACAAAACCTATTCCCCCTCAGGAGACTGAAAAGATTTGGCATGGGTCCTCGGATCCTCAAAAGGTTCTACTGCTGCACCATCAAGAGCATCCAAACGGGTTGTATCATTGCCTGGTATGGCAACTGCTCGGCCTCCGACCGCTAAGGCACTACAGAGGGTAATGCGTATGGCCCAGTACATCACTGGGGCCAAGCTTCCTGCCATCCATGACTTCTATACCAGGTGGTGTCAGAGGAAGGCCCTAAAAATGGTCAAAGACCCCAGCCACCCTAGTCATAAACTGTTCTCTCTGCTACCACACAGCAAGTGGTACCGGAGCGCTAAGTCTAGTTCCAAGAGGCTTCTAAACAGCTTCTACCCCGAAGTCAGACTATTTGCTCTGCTCCCCCTTTCTTTTACGTCACTGCTACTCTCTGTTATTATCTATGCATAGTCAATTGAATAACTCCACCTACATGTACATATTACCTCGACTAACCGGTGCCCTCGCACACTGACTGTACATTTACTTTTTATTTTTAGCTTTAAAGTATTTTTCTTGAAACTGCATTGTTGGTTAAGGACTTGTAAAAACACATTTCACTGTAAGGTGAAACCTGTTGTATTTGGCGCATGTGACAATTACATTTGATTTGATTTGAGGTCCCATTGTGGCTGATACTGTATGTATGCATGAAACCAGGGACCAATGGAACTTCTATCCAGCAAGTACTACCAATCTGTACATGGCACTGCATCTCACAACACTGGCTCTCACAGAAGCAGACTACACAGGGAGAATGTGTGTACAGCTTCTCAGACTAAATCAATATGGGTGGAAGAATGGTGTAAAGCAGGGGCTAACAAGCCTGTAACTCTATACATTAAATCTGTTAAGCATTTTTGGGGGAACAATAAATAACCTTAGCTGGTATTAACCTCTCACCCCATAACATTGGCTTGCCAAAGCAGCATTAACAAGGTAATGAGGGCACACACTGCTTCCTTGTAGGGGCTGCACAGTTGTTCCTTCATACCATTACGCAACCACAAATAAGACTGGCCCATTTAAAGTGTGGCATAACTATACAGGAAGAAACCCTTTAATATTTGGAGAAAGCGTGACCTTCTTCACATATCACTTTCTTTGTCAACAGTCTCACTTCGCCGTCATAAAGTGTACATTGGCCAGCGCCACAGTACGGAAGGGCTCAAATGCTGAACATGTATCTCATCATGGAGTATGCACCCACAGTTGGAAGTTCAGTAAATAACTGTAATGCCTTGTAAGATGCTTGTTCCTTGAGAGTGGCTTGAGTGGATTTCTCCAGATAGACAATGAATTACAGGAACATGGTTGCCTGTGGTTGTGTTTCTTTGTATATGGAGAAAAGGAGTGTTTCTTTTTGTTATCTGGACGTTTTACTGAGGGGGAGGATTAGTGTTCATTTACAAACAGAGTTTTGGCAGCATGATGTGTTTATAGTGTCAAGTCTTTCCTACAGCTGACTCTAATAGGCAGTGAAAGCAGCAACCAGTCCGACATTAATGGTGCTGCTGTGATTGGCACCCTATTAAGAATGCCATACGACAGCCTGGGCTTCCGTAGCTACAGCGGCAAAACTCGCCAACCCTTAAACAAAATAACAAACACACATTTATTTGTGTCACAAATCGTGCCTTTCAAATTTGGAACTGAAGTCATACCCAGTCTGAGACCATACTGTACAGTCTAAGTTGGTAACCATGACAAGCCAATAGACACTTGAAGGTCCTCCCCTACTATATGTCACAGCTAGCAATTTGGTTAGTATATGGGTGAAGTTTGGAATTTGATTGACATTGTCCATAGCCATGGAGACAAGCGTTGATGCTTTGGTGTTAGGACATCTCACAGAGGCAGTCATTGTTGCGAAACTAGTGTGTGGTCCCATTCGCGTTCTTTTGGTCTTCTCTCTCTCTCATCATTTAACATTTAATGAGACAGAAACAAGTGCTGACAAGTCTGTCCAATCAGTGGCTGAACTGAGTTGGCATTTCCTCATGATGTTCTGCTCTGACTGGCTGGCAGCTTGGTGGTGGGTCCAGTGAATGGGCTGTTCTCTTCTCACATCTCAGCCCTCGGACAGAGAGAGGAGACGGTTTGGCTGCTCCAACATATAAATCCCCTCCCCTCTTTATTTGACTCCCAAACACAACTGCTAATCTTTATCCTTGTTAGTCACCATTGTCAAACAAATCTAAAACTGCATGTCATTCAGATCCTAGATTCAATAACAAAGACTAACTCTCTGAGTTCATCAATTGATGTATCGTCTTGGGGGAAAGCAGGCAGGGGCAACGTTTTGAGATAAGTATCTTAATGTAATGTGTTTAATGTAGTTGGCTTTTGGAAGGGTGTTTTGAAGATGAAATAACCTTGAACATTTCTACTACTTACAGTATTACAGAGATTCATTATGAGTTGGACAAGCTAAGGCTAAAGTGGAACAGGTTTCAGATGATTTTCAACCAAGGTATTGAGTTGCCCCTGAAATGAGTTTAAAATTAAAGGAAACAAATGATTATACATTTTCTGCGAACAATCATCTCATCTCTTTCAGACAGAGGTTAGCTTTCTATCTGTCATTCTTTCTTCCCACTCTTCTTTCTTTCGTTGTTTCCACCAGTGCATTTTTGGTCTTGAAGCATTCGTTTTTCCCACACTCTCCCCTGTCACACAGGCCGACCACAAAAATGCAGGACAGTGGAGAGTGTGAGGGGGCTCTGGAGTTCTGCATGCAGAGGGTAAACACAGAAACTTCCAGGAAAAGACACACAGAGGAGCAAACAGTGCACCTACCCTGCCCTAACCTATCATCCCTTTGCCCTTAACTCTTCACTGCCCTCCCTCCCCTCTGACCATGCCGTTTGTCCAGGAGAGCTCTCCTCACACGTCAGCAGCATAACACAGCCACATCCCTCTGGCCTCAGCCACCACATCCCTCTCGCCCCTCCTGTTCCCTGGCTGGCCTCAACCGGCACATCCCTCTGGCCTCTCTTGCTCCCTGGCTGGCCTCAACCGCCACATCCCTCTGGCCTCTCCTGCTCCCTGGCTGGCCTCAGCCGCCACATCCCTCTGGCCTCAGCCGCCACATCCCTCTGGCCTCTCCTGCTCCCTGGCTGGCCTCAGCCGCCACATCCCTCTGGCCTCTCCTGCTCCCTGGCTGGCCTCAGCCGCCACATCCCTCTGGCTTCTCCTGCTCCCTGGCTGGCCTCAGCCGCCACATCCCTCTGGCCTCTCCTTCTCCCTGGCTGGCCTCAGCCGCCACATCCCTCTGGCCTCTCCTTCTCCCTGGCTGGCCTCAGCCGCCACATCCCTCTGGCCTCTCCTTCTCCCTGGCTGGCCTCAGCCGCCACATCCCTCTGGCCTCTCCTTCTCCCTGGCTGGCCTCAGCCGCCACATCCCTCTGGCCTCTCCTGCTCCCTGGCTGGCCTCAGCCGCCACATCCCTCTGGCCTCTCCTGCTCCCTGGCTGGCCTCAGCCGCCACATCCCTCTGGCCTCTCCTTCTCCCTGGCTGGCCTCAGCCGCCACATCCCTCTGGCCTCTCCTTCTCCCTGGCTGGACTCAGCCGCCACATCCCTCTGGCCTCTCCTGCTCCCTGGCTGGCCTCAGCCGCCACATCCCTCTGGCCTTTCCTGCTCCCTGGCTGGCCTCAGCCGCCACATTCCTCTGGCCTCTCCTGCTCCCTGGCTGACCTCAGCCGCCACATCCCTTGGCCTCTCCTGCTCCCTGGCTGGTCTCAGCCGCCACATTCCTCTGGCCTCTCCTGCTCCCTTGCTAGCCTCCGCCGCCACATCAAAGCTGCCTCTGAGAAGGCCACTCTGTGTCATTACCTAAATCCTTGTAACCCTGATAAAAATAAATGAACACGGAACCTCTGATACAGACAGAAAGACAAGTGGCATGCACACGTGCCAGTCTCACACAGTAGGAGCAGACACATAGAGCAATGGCTTTACCATACAGTTCTATAAATATGCATACTTAGCAAAAAAAGACAACAACATCTAATGTCCAGGTCCTTATAAATCTCACTGATGCTAATACCAGAGTAGCACACAGCAGGACCGGGGAGGGGGGGGGGGGGGCTCTGCAGAGTGACAGAGTTAGGACCACTGCGCCTCACAGGGGCTGGAGCCCTGTCCTCACACTGGGAGAGAGGAGCCCTCCACCAAGGCCATGTGCTTTAAACAAGCAGCCCTATCGCCGAGGTCTGCCATCGTTGTGTAATTTGGCCAGATGTTGGGTAATAAAGTCATTCTGCAGCGTGGGAAACAGATGGCAGTTTCAGGCTCCGCTCCGTTTTCCCGATCCCTAACTTTTCTTTCTTTCTCTATTTTTCCTCCTCTCTTCTTCTGTTAATCTCCAAACAAAACAGGGTTTAAATGGCGCTCATAAATAGGGCCCTGCAGTTGAACCGCAATGTGTTTACTGAGCAGGCACAAATCAGGCCTGTGATGAGGTTGTTTACTGAACGGGCAGATACAGCCTGAAGCCAAGGGACTGGGACCGTACGCTTCACGCTTCAAGTAGTCTAACTCTCATTACCCTCACCACCACCTCCTCTTAAACTCTCTACTGCTGCTGGACCCTGGTTCACCCCTCCAGCACAGCTATAGTCCTCTAGACCCACTAGCCATCACACATACTGCATATTCATGGTCCAGTCAATGTGGTAATAATGAACTCTTTAGTCATAGAGTATTGAACAGCAGCATCCCAGTGCTGTGCTGTTGTGTGGTGTAGCATGGTGTGAAGGCAGTTCTAGCTCCAGGTCTTACTTGTTGAGGCTCTGGTTGGCTGGGACCGAGGGGCCGTCACATGATAGGGTGGCATCATGGCCTGAGCAGCCAACATGGTCTAGGGAGCAAAAAAAAACACCTTTAGCTTCAGATTCAGTGTCCAGTAAGTTATAAGGACATGACAGTTGTGAGGATTTATAGAATAGGGCATATTATGTACACTATATCTACAAAAGTTGCTGACAGGTGTATAAAATCAAGCACACAGCCATGCAATCTCAACAGACAAACATTGAAGTAGAATGGCCCATACTAAAGAGCTCAGTGACATTCAACATGGCACCGTCATAGGATGCCACCTTCCCAACAAGTCAGTTTGTCACATTTCTGCCCTGCTAGAGCTGCCCCGGTTAACTGTAAGTGCTGTTATTGTGAATTGGAAACATCTAGAAACAACAACGACTCAGCCGTGAAGTGGCATGCCACACATGCTCACAGAATGGGATCGCCGACTTCTGAAGCCCGTAGAACGTAAAAATCATCTTTCCTCGGTTGCAACCCTCACTACCGAGTTCCAAACTGCCTCTGGAAGCAACTTCAGCACAAGAACTGTTTTTTTTTTTACCTTTATTTTACTAGGCAAGTCAGTTAAGAACAAATTCTTATTTTCAATGACGGCCTAGGAACAGTGGGTTAACTGCCTGTTCAGGGGCAGAACGACAGATTTGTACCTTGTCAGCTCGGGGATTTAAACTTGCAACCTTTCGGTTACTAGTCCAATGCTAGTCCAATGCTCTAACCACTAGGCTACACTGCTGTTCGTCAGGAGCTTCATGAAATGGGTTTCCATTGGCCAAGTAGCCGCACACAAGCCTAAGATTACCATGCACAATGCCAAGCGTCGGCTGGAGTGGTGTAAAGCTTGTTGCCTTTGGACCCTGAAGCAGTGGAAACGCGTTCTTTGGAGTGATGAATCACTCCGAGAGCTGTTGCGGTAACCATATTACTGCCACACCGGCGGTCACGAGTCATGAAGGCAGTCAAATTCCACGTGATAGTTAGGTGTCATGACTCTCCTGTGAGGATCCAAAGATCAGGTTTACAATGGATCTGACTTCCACCAGACCCCTCTCACCTGCAGAGGGGAGGAGGGATTGATGTGGGGGTTTTATGACACCCCACGCCCGGTCGTAAATTGTTTGCAGCAGAGGACTCTTTTTTTGGTCTTCAGTAGGAGTGATTGGAATCTCTTTGTTACAGAGACGTTTTGCTGCCCAAAAACTCTAACGTCCAAAAGTGAACACCGGGACAATATTTTTAACATCCAAATGTGGAGAATGATAAGAGATGGAATATGGGAAATGAATGTCTATTTTTTGATGTCATTAACCTCTTGAAACTCTAGGGGCGCTATATCATTTTTGGATAAAAAGACGTGCCCGTTTTAAGCGCAATATTTTGTCACAAAAAGATGCTCGACTATGCATATAATTGGTAGCTTTGGAAAGAAAACACTCTGACGTTTCCAGAACTGCAAAGATATTTTCTGTGCGTGCCCTAGAACGTGAGCTTCAGGCAAAACCAAGATGAGACGGCATCCAGGAAATGAGCAGGATTTTTGAGGCTCTGTTTTCCATTGTCTCCTTATATGGCTGTGAATGCGAGAGGAGTAAGTCTGCCCTTTCTGTCGTTTCCCCAAGGTGTCTGCAGCATTGTGACGTATTTGTAGGCATATCATTGGAAGATTGACCATAAGAGACCACATTTACCAGGTGTCCGCCCGGTGTCCTGCGCCGAAATTGGTGCGCAAAAGTCAGCTGCAAGTATTTTTCCACAGAATTCAGAGAAGAATGCAGGCTTCCACGAACGATATATCAATGAAGAGATATGTGAAAAAACACCTTGAGGATTGATTCCAAACAATGTTTGCCATGTTTCGGTCGATATTATGGAGTTAATTCGGAAAAAGTTTGACGTTGTAGGTGACTGAATTTTCGGTTCGTTTCGGTAGCCAAATGTGATGTACAAAACGGAGCGATTTCTCCTACACACAGACGCTTTCAGGAAAAACTGCGCATTTGGTATGTAACTGAGAGTCTCCTCATTGAAAACATCCGAAGCTCTTCAAAGGTAAATGATTTTATTTATCTGGTTTTTGTGAAAATGTTGCGTGCTAAATGCTACTCAAAATGCTAAGCTAGCTTAGCATACTCTTACACAAATTAGGCAATTTGCTATGGTTCAAAAGCATATTTTGAAAATCTGAGATGACAGTGTTGTTAAGAAAAGGCTAAGCTTGAGAGCAGGCGCATTATTTTCATTTTATTTGCGATTTTCAGAAATCGTTAACGTTGCGTTATGCTAATGAGCCTGAGGCTTTAGTCACGATCCCGGATCCGGGATGGGGAGTTTCAAGAGGTTAAAAATTGTATAAAAATTACATTACAAAATATTGTAACTTGAAGAGTTCACACTGTATGTTAGGTTTTCATCCTTTACGTTATGTAGGAAATACCAGGGATGAAGAAAATATTTTTGTTAAGACAGGAATGTGATTTTAGTTTTCTAATGAGATCATAGTTTTGATGATACTTTGCACAGTAAGTAGTCATGCCCGAGGGAGCTTAGAGAGCATGTCAGCATGACGGAAACGCCCCCTTTTTACAAGATTTTATAAAGGATGAGTTGAGAATTAACATATCTGACCAGCTTAGGTCTCCATTGGTTACAACCCTGAAAATCAACACGAGGTGAAGACGACAAAGTAACCTCTCTAACAAACAAGCTGTTCTAAGAACTGTATCTAAGAAAGTCAATTTAAGTAAGACCATCCTGTTACTCTCTTCAAAACATTGTTGACGACACTGCTCTCATCACCCCATTGGGGATCATCGACCTGGCTGATTAGCTGTCTTCAGAGGACCATTCTTCCCTAACGGGTGAAAGTAAACACAATCCTGTTATTCTGCTAAAGACTACACGACAAGGCATTAAAGCCACAGACAACTAAGAAGAAGGAAATTGTGACCTCTTGTGGACAATCAGAGCCTTACACTTAGAGTTTGGGAGAAGGCCCAATGGTAACCTTTTCACGAAGGCCTGGGTCCAACAGAGATACACGACAAAGGAAGACATTCAAACATGTAAATACATTCATTAGTTCTTTAGCCCAAACAGGCGGCGGTTCGGGGCAAAGTATTATGATTACTGTGAGCATAGTCCAAGTGTATAAGTTTGTATCTCTTTCTTTCTCCCTTTGTTCCTCTCTACTCCTCCCTCTTTTAATAAACAAGCAGTCATGCAGTTGTTAGTCTGCTAGGGACCGGTTTCCATCATATTAAGTTTCTAATCAATAACCTATACCGTGTGTGCATCCTGTGTTATTCTTTAGTTAGTTAGTAAATAAACAACTAAATTATTTGTGTGGTTCGAAATGATCAGTAAAGCTGGGGTTTGAGCAAATGCAAGGAGTATGTGACGTTCAGAATTATGAGACTGATATGAGGTAATGATTAATAAATTACTTATCGATATTTGTCTTATATATCATCTAGAGTTTAATTCGGGAGATGGTAACTCGTTAACCTCTTGAACCTCTGGGGGCAGTATTTCATTTTTGGATGAAACACGTTCCCGTTTTAAACAAGATGTTTTGTAACGAAAAGATGCTCGACTATGCATATAATTGACAGCTTTGGAAAGAAAACACTCTGACGTTTCCAAAACTGCAAAGATATTATCTGTGAGTGCCACAGAACTGATGCTACAGGCGAAACCAAGATGAAATTTCAAACAGGAAATGCCCCAGATTTTGAATGCGCTGTGTTCCAATGTCTCCTTATATGGCTGTGATTGCGCAAGGAATGCCCCTACACTTTCTGTCGTTTCCCCAAGGTGTCTGCAGCATTGTGACGTATTTGTAGGCATATCATTGGAAGATTGACCATAAGAGACTACATTTACCAGGTGTCCGCCTGGTGTCCTCCGTCGAAATTATTGCGTAATCTCCAGCTGCATGCACGTTTCCACTTGGTTCAGAAGAGAAACGCAACTGCCACAAATGATTTATCATCGAATAGATATGTGAAAAGCACCTTGAGGACTGATTCTAAACAACGTTTGCCATGTTTCTGTCGATATTATGGAGTTAATTTGGAAAAAAGTTTGGCATTGTAATGACTGTATTTTCGGGGTTTTTTCTTAGCCAAACGTGATGAACAAAACGGAGCGATTTCTCCTACACAAATAATCTTTTTGGAAAAACTGAACATTTGCTATCTAACTGAGAGTCTCCTCATTGAAGAACTTCGGATGTTTTCAAATGTAAATGATTTTATTTGAATGCTTTTCTTGTTTTTGTGAAAATGTTGCCTGCTGAATGCTAGGTTTAATGCTATGCTAGCTATCAATACTCTTACACAAATGCTTGTGTAGCTATGGTTGAAAAGCATATTTTGAAAATCTGAGATGACAGTGTTGTTAACAAAAGGCTAAGCGTGTGAGCCAATATATTTATTTCATTTCATTTGCGATTTTCAAAAATAGTTAATGTTGCGTTATGGTAATGAGCTTGAGGCTATAATTACGCTCCCGGATACGGGATTGCTCGTCGCAAGAGGTTAAACAACTTCTTCCGTGGTGCCCCAAATCCAAATGTGTTGATTGTTACATGATTAATTGAATCGAGTAACAACTAAACATAGTTAGTTGATTCGATACTTAACAGTCATCAGATTAATGAAAGTCAAGTCACAGACTCTGTGCTGCGGCTGGTCATTAGTAGCCTACCAAACTTGCTAACTGCCTGGTACTCAGCACTCTATTGTCCCTCTAATCACTCTGACATCAATGCAAATGTGTTCGAAAATATAATTAAACACTTCATGACAGACTGAGTTCATGTTGCGCAACATTTCTATAGGCAATACAATTGCGCGAGAAAATGGCCTTTACTACAAAGAGGATCCCATCAGCTTTCTATAGGCTAGACCTACTATATTTATTTCTCAACTTTCCTAATATTAAGCCCATTGTTTATCTTTACAACAGGAGTATAGCTTACCTGGCTGGCATGAAAATGAACCACGAGAAAAGCGTCCTCCATTCACTATTTAAGTGCATAGATGACATGTATGTTTTCTTGCTGTTCCTGTTTCGAGATTGGACCATTATCATGCACCTTTCTAAATCAAAACAAATTTCACACATATATGATTTAGTAATGTCACAAGTGTAGAGAGGAGTAGGCAGGAGGCTGTCGCAGGTTTAGAACTACTGAATTTATTAAAGCACTATATACACTGTATATATAAGTGGGACAAAACCCAAAGTGCAAAATAATAAAGTACTCAGGAAATAGTAGGAGAGATTCCTCTCAGGAAAACAAGCAACATTTACAATGACCGACAAAGTCAAATGACAGAGGGAGTATATATACAGTAACAGAGTGGGGATTGGAACTAGGTGTGTGTAATGATGACAAGACAAGTCCGGGGTTGATGAGTGTAGGGCGTTTGCCAGCAGCAGCTAGAAGGCCAGCAACACTGAACGCGTGAGCTGGACAGGAGGGAGAGCTAAAGTGAAGTCTGGTGTGACAAGTATATGTAAAGACAAAATTAAATCAAGAATAGTCTGATTGGTGATAATATTAGCCTATCACCTGTGAATTATATATCATTTGTGAATGATGCCCAGCATAAGAATCTGCCTTTTATTTTGTGCGGCTTTTTCGAATCATAGCAGCACACCTCATGTAGCCTAGCCCTATATGTTTTGATATGGTTTGTATCACAACTAAGCACATTAATCCGCTTTACAATGGGTTTAGAGCCTAACTGGCATACATAAGCAGCGTGTGAGTTTCAAGTTTGGGGAAGATCATTTTCACCACAAAAATGCACCTGTTTTCCTGCTAATGGAGCATTTGTGCTTATAGCCTACTACCATGTGTTCATTGCTGCGCTTATAATGTGAAGAAATAGCCTAATAGTTTTGCAACATTTTAAGCAAAATGTTTTGATCTGTTGCATCAGCCACATTGCGCCAGACAGAAAAAATGGGGATGCTAGTGGTTGTATTCATTTGGGATCTATTGCATCCCACAACTGTCCCAGACTATGTTTGGAATATTTATTTCTCGCAAAGAATAGGTTGACTTTTGTACTATGGGGGATAGTAGATTGACATAGGCTAGTGCTTTTGCTGTTTGTTAGGCCTACTCATCTTGTTGGCTGATGAAACGTGAATGTGGACAGTTCTTCCAATATCTTCAATATGCACCTCGGAATTGGATAAGGACACACACAGATGGGTCCCCGATGTGTCTGTCTTCACTTGTAGCCTGTGAGAAAGACCCAATCACGTGATGGACAGCCATGTGAGTGAGAGTTACTTTGGAGCGTGCAGCACTCAGGCATAAGGGCACACCACAGCACTCAGGCATAAGGACACACTGCAGCACTCAGGCATAAGGGCACACCGCAGCACTCAGGCATAAGGGCACACCGCAGCACTCAGGCATAAGGGCACACCGCAGCACTCAGGCATAAGGGCACACTGCAGCACTCAGGCATAAGGGCACACTGCAGCACTCAGGCATAAGGGCACACCGCAGCACTCAGGCATAAGGGCACACCGCAGCACTCAGGCATAAGGGCACACCGCAGCACTCAGGCATAAGGGCACACCGCAGCACTCAGGCATAAGGGCACACTGCAGCACTCAGGCATAAGGGCACACTGCAGCACTCAGGCATAAGGGCACACCGCAGCACTCAGGCATAAGGGCACACCGCAGCACTCAGGCATAAGGGCACACCGCAGCACTCAGGCATAAGGGCACACCGCAGCATCAGGCATAAGGGCACTCAGGCATAAGGGCACTCAGGCATAAGGGCACTCAGGCATAAGGGCACTCAGGCATAAGGGCACACCGCAGCACTCAGGCATAAGGGCACACCGCAGCACTCAGGCATAAGGGCACACCGCAGCACTCAGGCATAAGGGCACACTGCAGCACTCAGGCATAAGGGCACACCGCAGCACTCAGGCATAAGGGCACACCGCAGCACTCAGGCATAAGGGCACACCACAGCACTCAGGCATAAGGGCACACCGCAGCACTCAGGCATAAGGGCACACCGCAGCACTCAGGCATAAGGGCACACCACAGCACTCAGGCATAAGGGCACACCACAGCACTCAGGCATAAGGGCACACTGCAGCACTCAGGCATAAGGGCACACCGCAGCACTCAGGCATAAGGGCACACCGCAGCACTCAGGCATAAGGGCACACCGCAGCACTCAGGCATAAGGGCACACCGCAGCACTCAGGCATAAGGGCACTCAGGCATAAGGGCACACCGCAGCACTCGGGCCACTGACTGCAAAAGGCATGGATTACAGCCACAAAGGGGATGCCGCATTGGAATTCGAGGCATTATCAAGTGCTTGTCAAATTGTGAATGAGGGACTGATGTATAGTGTGTACTGCCTGCACAAAAAACAAAGCAGAACTCATGCCTTTCAAGCAACTTTTTTCAAATCATCATTAGAGTCGCATCATACAGCCTTACAATGTATTAAAAATCTAAACATATAGCCTAACGTTTGTATAACAAATAAAGTTACATTAACAACTCTAAATTAAGCATATAGGAATACCTAAACACAGAATAGCCGCATGTGCGCTTGATAAAATATTTATATTTTATTCAGCTTTGTTCAATTGTATTCTTCATACTATAAAATAATGCCATGGAATTCTAAGCAAATCCTGTCTGCTAAACTAACTAGTGTAGCCCACAGCCATTTGGCATAGCCAGATCAGGACAACTCAGAGTATGCTCAGCTGTTCTTCTGAAATATACTACATTTTATTCATGTTATGCTTCTTTAGACCTGTCTAAAATAAATAATGGATTTATTGTGAAGGTGTGGACTATAATACATGGATTTATTAGACTTTTTAACGGTCAATTACCATGAGAACGACAGTTATTTGCTTGACAATCCCTGGCTGACAATATTTTACGACCTCCACAGCCCTAATCACGCTTCACCATCTGCCAGTCCGACGGATGAATCTGGGGTTGGCGGATGCCAGGAGAATGTTACCTGCCCGAATGCATAGTGCCAACTGTAAAAATTTGGTGGAGGAGGAATAATGGTCTGGGGCTGTTTTCCATGATTTGGGCTAGGCCCCTTAGTTCCCGTGAAGGTCAATATTAACGCTACAGCATACAGTGACATTCTAGACAATTCTGTGCTCCCAACTTTGTGGCAACAGTTTGGAGTAGGCCCTTTCCTGTTTCAGCATGACAATGCCCATGTGCACAAAGCGAGGTCCATACAGATGTGGTTTGTCAAGATCGGTGTGGAAGAACTTGACTGGCCTGCACAGAGCCCTGACCTCAACCTCATCAAACACTTTTGGGATGAATTGGAACGCCGACTGAGAGCTAATCCTAATCGCCCAGATCAGTGCCTGACCTCATTAATGCTCCTGTGGCTGAATGGAAGCAAGCCCCCGCAGCAATTTTTCACCTTCTAGTGGAAACCTTCCCAGAAGAGTGGAGGCTGTTATAGCAGTAAAGCGGGACCAACTCTATGTTAATGACCATGATTTTGGAATAAGACGTTCGACAAGCAGTTGTCAACATACTTTAGGTGGTTAGGTACACTACATGACCTATCAAAATTGTAAATGTTCTCAGTACAACAAGGTCACATAAGGTAAATTATCACAGATCTAAATGACCACTACATCAATTAGCTCTGAAAAAAAGTGACATCCTTTATCAAAACACGCTCTACATATTTTGAAGTTGGACGCAGTGCAACACGTAGTTGTTTAGACAAGACTTCTCTTTAATGACTAGAGACCAGGTAAACAACATGTTCCTCCTGACAATATTTAAGAGGTATCTTTGCTTGTGTTGCTGGGGAATGCTTCACGGACATTCCTTCCACATCTCATGTCTATGCTATTTCCTCTGCCACTTTATATATCTATCTAACAACCTAATGGTTTTCCAGCTTCCCAGCATAGGATTTCAAAGGGCCGGCAGCTTGACAGGGAATATTTTGATGTAATTTCTGTGTTGATAAATGAGAAGCTGAATTTCCAGGTTAGAGGGTCTGCGGCTGTGCAGCAGTTGAGCAGGGCCAGGGAGGGCACCTTTCTTTGGTTGCCAGGTGGCCCCAGGCCAAGCCTGTGGAGGAGCCGCGCAGTCTGCACCCAGTAACTGGAACACGGAGTAGATCACCGGAACAGCACATGCGCACACACACACAGCTCCCCTGGACACACACATTTTTGTGTTCAGTTAAGCCAAATACTTAAATCAATTCTCCCGTAAGGCCACAAGGCAGCGGAGGTGAGTGCATGGATGTAGAGTGTATTTGTTTCAATAAGACCAAAACCCTTGATGCTTTTTTACATCATTACAGAGCAGGGTCAAGGCATTGACTTATTTTCTGACCAATTGAGGGACACAGGAGGGTTTACTGGGCAATTCAACTCTGAGTCCAAGACATGAATGAGCTTTAAGGCCATGGAACACATGGAAAAGCTACAGGATTGCAGGGCATCTGTTAGTATAGACTCCTATTCAGGCCAAGCTGGCAAGAGTGACTGAGGATCAGAGCGGGTGAATCAGAGATAGGAGATTAAAAGGAGGGTTCCCTGATTGGGTAGTGACTCATGGCGCACAGTAACCCCTACCATGAGCTCAGTAAAGGGCTCATGGGAGGGGTTACTCGAGGTCAGAACAACCGGTTGGGTCTCTCTATCTCTCAATGCTGCACCCTTCATGGCATATGATCACACACAGAAATTAATGCTGCAAACCATTTCCTGCAATATAGCATCACAATCGGGGTTAGAGGTGGGCCATGCTCTTCCCCAGTCCCTAACTGGTAATGGTGGATGGATGGATGCTGTGTGGCTGGCTGTGGGTTGGTCTGACTTGGTGAACTGTGCTCAATCAGAGAGCTGGTAATTGGAGTGGATGGAAGGGGAATGGACAAGGGCTGGGGGGGGATCACTTTCACAGAGAGCCTTGCCTTGTGTAACACAGACAGTCTGGGCCAAGAAAAATATCACCTCAATTGCATTAATTAGACCCAACCTGGACCCCAAAATGATTTGAGAGCAACTGCATTAAAACATTTTTTAAATGATGCGCGCATCCTATCATCCCACCCCGAAAGCCGCCGTCTTTCCCCAGCCTCCACGCCTCCTTGTCCACAGAACGACTGCAACAAATGCTGCAAGAAGAATAAACACACATTTCCTGTTTGCTTTGACAGGATCCACTTTCAAAGCAAACATACAGAAAAACCAAGAACCTATCTGTTTTCTCAGTGTGTCAAAATAACTGTCAAGTAACCCAAAGCTCTCAGTTTAATCTCCTTCAGCAAATGGCAGAAATCACATCTGTCATGACGACTAGTCAAGCATGACTAATAGGTTTTGTAACTATGAAGGTTTCGAATAGTTAAAATGTCAGGGTTGAAATGCAAACCAAAATGAATGTAGAATCTGATATGAACTGTGAATGATGGTATTAGACTTCTTATTCGCTGTGGAATCAGTGGCGGGTCCTCACCAGAGCCCTTGTGGACAGCCAGCCTTGATTACTCACCTTCCAATATAAGCACAGCCAGCAGTAGACTCAGCAGAACAAATAGTTCTCTTGGTGTGAAAATTCATGTTTGCTTTCAAGGAACGAGCTCCCTGTGAGGATGTTCCCACTGGACACCATTTTGTTCGGCGTTTGGAGGAGAAATTCCCAGAATAGCTTTGCAAAACGCTAACTTCAAGGCTTTTTTCCACGAGTGATGGGGGACCTTTTTACAGAGCTTTTGGACAGTATCCTCATTGCTTAACAAAAACAAGCAGTTGATATTGCCCAGACAAAAAGAGATGAGGGTTTTCCTGATTTATAATCCAATAGTAATCAAATGCCCAGCTAAGTGTTTACATCTATGCTTTATTTGAGTAAGAGTAAAACATCAAGGGAGGAAAAGGGATAAATTGCAACTTCTAATGTTTCTCTGAACCCCAATCAGAGAAAATCACAAAAAGTCTCAAATGTTTTTGGCACAAAGCTGAACACAGGTTCCAATTGTGTGCAGCTTTCAGCCCAGTCAGAGAAGGAGAGTTTCTAATGCATTCTCACCACACTGTATATAGTCTAGCAGCGTTTATAATCTGGGTCTACCTGCACATGAGGTTTTCCATGCTCAGCCTGTGGTTTACAGAAGGACAAGGTCTCATTTTATTGGGCTGAATAGTCCCAAGGCAACCAGAACTACACTGTTGTCTCTCATAGCTTAAGCCACGAATAGCAGTAATCTTTCTCTCTAAACTCCACAACCTGAGTTACCCTATCATCCAGTCTGTGATTTTGTGGTCTGCAGCTCACTGACCTGGTGGAGGGTGTGGCTCTGGCCCAACAGTTGGAGGGACTGGAACTTCTGCTGCTGCAGGATGGCAAACTGGAGCTGGTATCTGCCTGGAGTGGGATGCTGCTGGGGGCTGACACCTCTCAACCAGGTTGTAGGGTCTCTTGGTTTCCCCATCCCAAAGACCCCCCTCATCTCGCAACTGCCTGAGGCTATGGGAGCAGAGGAAATTAGATCAAAGATAGTTCCAAAGTATACTGTATGCTTGACAAATTAAGAGTGTTTTTTCTGATGAAAAAAGTCAGGCTCAGACAGCAGCGGAACAGAAGAACCCCTGCTGTGGGTTAGTCAAGTGAGTACTTAAGCCTTCTACCATCTTCTCATTGTCAGTCACTTGACAGTCACTTTATTTCTTTCCACATATTGAGTAGTAAGATGGCAAACGAGAGGTGAAGGGGACAGGACAGCGTGCGGCACCCCAGCCACTGCATCCAGATGTCTTCCTGTCATAACTGACCAATCACAGAAGCAAAGCAGAGAGTAGACCCGTGGCCAACATGGTGCTCATTGAAAACATTGAAACCTCTCCCGCCTCAGGACTCTCAACGCATCACGTTCCATCCGCATCACAAAGCCACAACCTGGAAAGCCAACCTTTGAACGGCTCCACGCGTTTCTAACTGGATTACAGCTCATTAGTACTAAGCCTTTTGTATTTTTGGCAATGGGGGAGTCAGGGCTCGCCTCCCAAGTTCACGGCAGAGTCTGTGACAATGAAAAGCACCCCTTCAGCCAAAAGAATTATGCCCTAAAGAACAAGGAGCTAAGAGAAAAACATGCAAAGGAAGAAAGAGAGAGATTGATGAAGAGAAAGAAATAGAAACCCCAGGGTCTCATTTCACACAAAAAAGTGAAGAGTTCCTGGAAATTCCTCCCATAAGATGCAATAACATTTGCATACAGTAAGAGTTAAAGAAAATATTATCAGACTTGAAATATCACAATTCGACAAGACATTTTTAGAACAGAACTGAGATAAGATCTAAAATTAGAATTAAATTCATCTTGAATAACAACATGCACTGCAGGAAAATAATCCAGTGTCGCTCACAAAGGCTACATAAAAAAATAATCCTTTCGGGCGTAACCAAACAAAGACACAAGGGATCTGAAAGCCATGTGAACGAGCTATCCACCCATGCATTTCTCATTTCACATAATGACATGTATATTGCAAAGCGAACTGGTGCAATCCAGAGCCATTCAAACTTGTTTCCCCCTCTGCTGCTATCAAAGGTTTGTCTGTGAACCCTTTAAGACCACATATTGTAGATGACCACAAGACAAAAACAAAATGCTGAAGGATGGTTTTATCTCCATTCATTATTATTTAAGTATTTTTCCCCAAAACTATTCCAAGTACTATATGCTTCCGTTGGTGTTTATCAGTATCGCTCCACTTGAGCTACATGGGAGGCCAAATCACACATCCCAAGAGTCCCACATCAGGGACCTCAGTTCCTGGCTATTCAATTCCAGCACAATAAATAACAAATAGGGAAGGGAAAAAACAGCCACATCTGAGTTTCCCATCACTGGTACAGTACAGTACAGTACACTATATGTGTGAGGCTTTGGCAGCCTGGGACCTTCCCTGCCTGTAACATGTGGGTGTCAGTAAGATCCCTGCTGCGCTCACCGTACTGTAATTTGCTGATATGACTTACAATAACACAGCAGCGCGAGCTGAGCACATGTGCTGCATCAATCTAACTCAGCACTGAATGTGGGAAAAAGGCCGTTCTGAAATTACATCATGCTGCTGCAGCCCACCATACCTCTAAGACCTGGTCTGGTCTAGCTGGCCAACATGGACATCATCAGGCTCAGTGGTATTTCCAGAACTTATTTATTTTCTCTTCTCTGTCCTTCCCCTAGTGGGGTATGATAGCTATGAAACACAGAGTACTAGAGCCTATAGTGTTGAGACGCACAGAGCTTGTGGATGGGTTCAGAGTGGTAGTGTGCATCAGCCCATCTCTGATGTGTGTGACTGACATTGAGGTTTAGATGGAGGGAGAGAGGGGTTTAGTCCATGCTGCCTGCTGAGAGGGGCAGGGCTATTACCAGTGTGTCTATGTCGACTCATTAACATGGCCGCCTTATCCCAGGGTGGATTTTCACTCTCCCCTACTTCAGGGGATGCCTCACTCCCAGCACTACATCTGGGTCCAATTGAGGTTTTTATTAAAATGAGGAAGACATCAAACCATTTTTGCATTGCATTTTTTTTACCAAGTTCATTTTTAAGTTTCTCTTCAGTGTTCTGGTGAGCAGAATTGGCTCTGCAAATGGACAGTCACACAATGTACTGGAATGAAATTCCCCTACACCGTTCGACCAAGTAAAACAACAATCTGACAAAATATTGAGCAAAACCAAAAATACCAGTATGTGTGTTGCGGTGACCAGGGTCTGACATGTCCTTGAGTACTGCAGAACCAGAGATGGTGGCCCTGTGGATGTCAAGGAGGAGATGGAGTTAAGAGTGTACACTCTTTGAAAAAAAAATATGCTACCTAGAACCTAAAATGTGTCTTTGGCTGTCCCCATAGAAGAACCCTTTTTGGTTCTAGGTAGAACCCTTTCTGGTTTAAGGTAGAACCCTTTTGGGTTCCATGTAGAACCCTCTGTGGAAACAGTTCTTCATGGAACCCAAAAGGTTCTGCCTGGAACCAAAAAGGGTTATTCTATGGAGACAGCCAAAGAACCCTTTTGGAACCCTTTTCTTCTAAGAGTGTAGAGGTTGGGTGCCAAGGGAGAGAGAGAGACACACATTAGTGTTCTCCTCACTGAGCGGAGTAGAATGCACCAACCATGACGTATTCCAAACCAAAATACACAATAATCATGGTGCTCCATCACAATTTTAAACCACAACTATTACCAATCCAGAGAAGTACCCAATAACTTACTGGAAATGAATTCTTACCTGAGCCAAGAGTCTAATCCAGGATCGGGTAAAATGACCAGAACACATCAGAGTCTGTAGACAATCTGTCCGTCTTTCCTGCATATGCTGGTCGTAAACGAGCAAAAGAACACTAACAAGACACCATGCACCTATTGGTCATTCAACCTGATGTTGGAGATTTTCAGGTCAATATAATGCCTGGGAGAAATCAAACATAATTTTACATCAACTATGTGGTCGGAAATATTCAAACACCGGGAAGTCAAGCGTTTCTCCTAACAGCAGAGTTGTGAGTGGTGCGGTGGGTAATACATAGTAGAGGGATAATGGTGTTTATGAATGTGAGTGTAGCCAGCAGCCCCCTGCCCCAGGCTGTCAGCAGACTCGAGTGGAGAAGAGTGGAGAAGCAGCGTCTCTCTCTCTCTGTTTCTCAGAGTGCTGAGGCAGCATACCTGGCAGATCCTGGCAACGTGTCGGCACAACAAAGGCCCCAGCTTCTCTTTGAAACCCATCATGCTTCACCCCTGTGGTTGCTGCTTAAAGAGCCAGTGTGCTTAACGGCTTCAGTATGTTTGGCATAGACCACCGGCCCCAGTTGTAGGGGGCTCAGGAAATCCTATGTTAAAGAAACAGCACTCAGTCAAAAATCAAGGTAATTTATCCTAATATCTCATCAACAATGTTATACTGCAGTCTAAGATCCCTGCACCAAATTTACTGTTGCGGGTAAAGGGGGTAAGAGGGTTTTGTGTTGGTGCTCAGTGGGTACCCAAATGGAAAGTTACAGAGAGAAAGTGATGGCATGTTCTTATCAGAGAACGTTTTTACCCGAGCTGTCCAGTGACGAGGTGAAGAATCTCATTAAAATCTTGTATGAAATATTGACCGCAGAGCTCATAAATGGCAACTTACTGTAGTGCACTCAAGAACAGTCTTTTATGTGTTTTTTTTATGAGAGGATTTCCAGTTAAAAAGTAGAATAGTCCTCACATGAACTGGGATGAAAATAGAGTCAAAATGTGTAAAAGGTAGACAAAAGGAAAAAGTAGATAAGAAAAAAAAGGACTGACAACAGAAAGAAGGATAATCCATGAAAGTCAATTGACAATTAGGCAACATTTAAAATGTGAAATGTGTTGTTTCTGGCTATGCCGGATTAAGTGATATGACATGCTATTCTATAAAATTATTTCTCCGTAATTAATATTACCTGATTGAGCTAATCATGTAAATGTAATTAACTAGAGAGTCGGGCACCACAAAATAATATTTATAGAGCTGTTATCTTCCGAATAAACTCTTAAAGACCTAGTAATATTTTACATCAATAACAGTCAATATGAATCGTTATCTTAATTCAGTCTCATCTGAAAGTTGTAAATTCTTGGTTATCTGCACGAACCCTGGCTAACAAGTTGAATCAGCAATACAAAATTGGGTTTAATTATTAATTTACTAAATACCTAACTAATCACACAGAATTACACATACACATATTTAAATCATAACTTGATTACAAATTATGTCATAAAGGAAAATGTCCCTAGCGGGCGGAACAGATATGACAGCTGGTTACACAAAAGAAAAGGGGCTGGGGTTGAGTGAAAGAGCGGGAAGACTGAGGGACAAAGGAAGAAGCTGTGCTATCGTAAATACAGTATCTTATGCATTCTATATGACCGCCCCTTTTGGAAAAGGAAAATTCAATAAATATTTACTCTTAGCTGCGCTTCAGTAGGTTGGTGGTAGATGGAAGGCTGTGTTGTCCATCCGAGTTCTTTGTCCTTTAAAGAATGTCTGCTGGTAAATTGAATACGTTGTAGTAACGTCGTTGTGTGGTACATGGGATACTCTGTCTGTTCCCTCCTAACCCTCGTTTGCAGCGGCTGTTGCTAACTCAATGGCTAGGAGGTATCACTTCTGTAGTGAATAAGAGTTCAAAGTTCATACCATTCGCAACCAAAGCTCACGCTGATGTTGGCTTCATTCTGTAGTTATTATCTGAACCATTCTGACATCGGACCGTCGTCCTCACGTCCTCGGAACATGAGGTTACATTGTCGTCAAGGGCTTATGTAGGAAGGGAGAGGAGGGCGTGTTTGAAAAGTTTTATAGCCCATGTCTCTTCACAGGGGCGGGCCACTGATTGAGCAGAGCCCTATCTTATGAAAACCCAAATCTCACATTTTAGAAGCTAAAATCACATTTCATCCCATCACAAATAATTTCATATTCAAACATTTAAAATGAACAACAATTCCATGTGAATCCGATAACTCTCATGTGTAGACTTTCCACTGTAGAGTTTGTCATCTTATCATTGATGAGAATGTCTCAGATGACAACCGAACTGACATCATATTCATTAAGTACCACCGCATATGTTCAATTGGTCGGGTTACCAGATTATAGTTCATTTCCCTCCACCTTCTGATGTTCCCAGAATCTCTATGTTAACCAAGGGTTTTGCAAATGTAACATCAGTAGGGTAGAGAGAGGAAAAAGGGGGAAAGAGGTATTTATGACTTTCATAAACCTACCCCCAGGCCAATGTCATGACAAATGTAAAAGTGAACTTCTCTCTCTCTCTGAGATAAATTCTAGTAAACCCATCTTCCTTCGTTTGTGGAAATAAAAACATTTTAAAAAGGGAAAGGGCCAGACATTCCAGGAATTCCCTGACAGTTCCATACATAAGGAAGGGCTGGACTGGAAAAACAGAGATCAGGGCCAAACTGTCTGAGACATTGTCACTCACATATCACTGTAAAAATAGAGAGCAACCATGTATGCTTAACCCTTGCTCAGTCTCCTTTTCCAGAAGCAGCATCCAGCAGGTAGAACCACCCCGGATCTCACGTGACAGAGACTGGCACACATATTCACGAGTCCATGTGCTCACTTTTCTTCTCTCCATCTCTCCCTCTCATTTTCTTCTCAGTCTCCCTCTCTGCAGTCTGCACTCCCCCAATGTGAGGGGAGAGCATGGTTACGGAGGAGAGCTGGAGCAGACGGGCTCTGTGGCTGACTTATTGTTGACTCTGACCCCCTCTTATTCAATGCAATGTAGTAGGCTGCCAGGATGCTTCACACACACCAGGCAGCTAGCTATCGGTCAACTCCTCTGCTAGCCCCTTAAAAGCTCAATTAAAACTGCTAACTAAATGTTTATTTTCATGCACAGGCCTAATTAAAATACCCCACTAAGCCCAGAAGTGTTGGAAGTTGAAAATACTTTCCCAAAGACTATCAGTCTTTAATATAAAATGTTCTTCAGAGACCATTAAACCTGCTTTAAGGTTTTATTGACTGTGACCAAATAGTCTGCCACAAACTAAAACACCTATAAAATTGTCCAAAGTCGATTATACAGAAAATCCTCAAAATGTTAATTTTCACCTACATGAATGAGGCTCTCAGAATAGTCACACTAAAAACCTCTCAAGGGGTTGAGCACAGCTCTTGTGAACCTCTCACTGGCAAGCACTATCAGGGAGACCAAGAGAACGGCACTCGCATTAGGAATAGCCTAGAACTTTGAAAAGCACACCCAAGACACACACTTGGAGAGCCCTCTCCAAAATGACTGATGTGATCCAAGATGCTTCTGTAAAAACAGATGGCACAAGGGGGTAAAAAAAGACCAATACAGTGCATTCTATTGATGGCAGTGATGCATTAAATCAAAATTAGTGTTCAAGTCACTGATCAGAGATGTTCCAAGAAATGGAGGGGTTGCAACCATC
Organism: Oncorhynchus masou masou; assembly: GCF_036934945.1. Classification (NCBI taxonomy): domain Eukaryota; kingdom Metazoa; phylum Chordata; class Actinopteri; order Salmoniformes; family Salmonidae; genus Oncorhynchus; species Oncorhynchus masou. The sequence continues at coordinate 29,032,442 of NC_088243.1, read as the reverse complement.
CATCACAATAAAGGCTTAAGCCTGTCGAGAGAAAGAGAGCACAATGTCCCAGCAGTTTGGAATATAAATTACCTTTGACCATCAGACCGACATAAAAGAGTGAATATCTAGTCGAATAAAAAAACAAAGAAAATGTTATAAAGAATTGCATGTAGCGGCATACAGTTGAGCCGACACGTTTGTAGGATTTCCACACATGGGGTCATTTTTTAGCAGGGTCTGGGGTGTAAAAAAAGTGCATTTTATAAATGCATTTCGTGCAATTCTACGTCATTTACACGATAGAATACATTAGCATATTGTTTTTTTCATACCACACAAAAGGCTAAATGCAGGCAACTCTCTGTTCAGGTAAGATGTAATTTTGGAACTTTATTTAAAAAGACATTTGTATTTATAATAATTTGTTTTAACATTCTTGTATATCATTGTTGTTATTGTAGGCTTATTTATTCATCTAAACCAGTTCTTTAAATATGCAAAACGTGTTTTGTAGAGACAGTTTCGTTGGTAAAATTAAGTTTGTTCTGTCTTTTTAAATGTCTGCTGTCCCTATTTCGCTGAAGATATGTTCTAAAGTAGGCCGTATGTAAATTAAATAGGCATTTTGAAAATAAATATCATTGGCCTATTGCTGTCATTTGTTGGGTACAATATGCACTAGCCCTTCTTTGTAATTGCTGCAATTGAAAACCCTAGTCATTGGCGACTCCATTACCCGCAGTATTAGATTTAAAACGAATCATCCAGCGATCATACACTGTTTACCAGGGGGCAGGGCTACCAACGTTAAGGCTAATCTGAAAATGGTGCTGGCTAAAGCTAAAATTGGCGAGTGTAGAGAGTATAGGGATATTGTTATCCACGTCGGCACCAACGATGTTAGGAGGAAACAGTCAGAAGTCACACAGCGTAACATAGCTTCAGCGTGTAAATCAGCTAGAAAGATGTGTTTGCATCGAGTAATTGTCTCTGGCCCCCTCCCAGTTAGGGGGAGTGATGAGCTCTACAGCAGAGTCTCACAACTCAGTCGCTGGTTGAAAACTGTTTTCTGCCCCTCCCAAAAGATAGGATTTGTAGATAATTGGCCCTCTTTCTGGGACTCACACACAAACAGGACCAAGCCTGGCCTGTTGAGGAGTGACGGACTCCATCCTAGCTGGAGGGTTGTTCTCATCTTATCTACGAAAATAGACAGGGCTCTAAGCCCCCTAGCTCCACAATGAGAGCTATATAGGGTGCAGGCCAGCCTGCCAGCTTAGTGAAGTCCGCCAATAGCACAGTCAGTGTAGTCAGCTCAGCTATCCCCATTGAGACCGTGTCTGTGCCTCGATCTAGATTTGGCAAAACTAAACATGGAGGTGTTATGGAGGTGTTCGCCTTAGCAATCTCACTGAAATAAAGACCGCCTACATTCCTGTTATTATTGAAAGAGATTGTGTTATCTCACATCTCAAAATAGGGCTACTTAATGTTAGATCCCTCACTTCCAAGGCAGTTATAGTCAATGAACTAATCACGGATCATAATCTTGATGTGATTGACCTGACTGAAACATGGCTTAAGCCTGATGAATTTACTGTGTTAAATGAGGCCTCTCCTCCTGGTTACACTAGTGACCATACCCCCTGCCATCCCGCCAAGGTGGAGGTGTTGCTAACATTTACGATAGCAAATTTAAATTTACCAACAAAAAAAACGACATTTTGTCTTTTGAGCTTCTAGTCATGAAATCTATGCAGCCTACTCAATCACTTTTTAAAGCTACTGTTTACAGGCTTCATGGGTCATATACAGCGTTCCTCGCGGAGTTCCCTGAATTCCTATCAGACTTTGTAGTCATGGCAGATAATATTCACATTTTTGGTGACTTGAATATTCACATGGAAATGTCCACAGACCCACTCCAAAAGGCTTTCGGAGCCATCATCGACTCGGTGGGTTTTGTCCAACATGTCTCCGGACCTACTCACTGCCACAGCCATACACTGGACCGAGTTTTGTCCCGTGGAATAAATGTTGTGGATCTTAATGTTTTTCCTCCTCCTGGACTATCGGACCACCATTTTATTACGTTTTCAATTGCAACAAATAATCTGCTCAGACCCCAACCAAGGATCATCAAAATCCGTGCTATAAATTCTCAGACAACCCAAAGATTCCTAGATGGCCTTCCAGACTCCCTCCACTTACCCAAGGACGTCAGAGTACAAAAATCAGTTAACCACCTAACTGAGGAACGCACGTTAACCTGGCATAAATCCCTAGATGCAGTCGCACCCCTAAAAACAAAAAAACATTTGTCATAAGAAACTAGCTCCCTGGCATACAGAAAATACCCAAGCTCTGAAGCAAGCTTCCAGAAAATTGGAACGGAAATGGCGCTAAACCAAACCGGAAGTCTTTCAACTAGCTTGGAAGACTTCCCGTGCAGTATCGAAGAGCCCTCACTGCTGCTCGATCATATGTGTCCAACTTAATTGAAGAAAATAAGAACAATGCAAAATACATTTTTGATACTGTCGCAAAGCTAACTAAAAAGCAGCATTCCCCAAGAGAGGATGGCTTTCATTTCAGCAGCGAAACATTCATTAACTTCTTTGAGGAAAACATCATGATCATGAGAAAGCAAATTACGGACTCCTCTTTAAATCTGCATATTCCTCCAAAGCTCAGTTGTCTTGAGTCTGCACAACTCTGCCAGGACTTAGGATCAAGGGAGACACTCAAGTTTTTTAATACTATATCTCTTGACACATTGATGAAAATAATCATGGCCTCTAAACCGTCAAGCTGCATACTGGACCCTATTCCAACTAAACTACTGAAAGTGCAGCTTCCTATGCTTGGCCCTCCTATGCTGAACATAATAAACGGCTCTCTATCCAGCGGATGTGTACCAAACTCACTAAAAGTGGCAGTGATAAAGCCTCTCTTGAAAAAGCCAAACCTTGACACAGAAAATATTAAAACTAAATCGGTCTATATCAAATCTCCCATTCCTCTCAACTTTTTGAAAAAGCTGTTGCGCAGCAACTCACTGCCTTTCTGAAGACAAACAGCGTATACGAAACGCTTCAGCCTGGTTTTAGACCCCATCATAGCACTGAGACTGCCCTTGTGAAGGTGGTAAATTACCTTTTAATGCCGTCAGACCGAGGCTCTGCATCGGTCGTCGTGCTCCTTGAACTTAGTGCTGCTTTTGATACCATCAAACAACACATTCTTTTGGAGAGATTGGAAACCCAAATTGGTCTACAAGGACAAGTTCTGGCCTGGTTTAGATCTTATCTGTCGGAAAGATATCAGTTTGTCTCTGTGGATAGTTTGTCCTCTGACAAATCAACTGTAAATTTCGGTGTTCCTCAAGGCTCTGTTTTAGGACCACTATTGTTTTCACTATATATTTTACCTCTTGGTGATGTCATTCGGAAACATAATGTTAACTTTCACTGCTATGTGAACAACACACAGCGAGCTGTACATTGATGAAACATGGTGAAGCCCCAAAATTGCCCTCCCTGGAAGCCTGTTTCAGACATAAGGAAGTGGATGGCGGAAAATGTTCTACTTTTAAACTCGGACAAAACAGAGATGCTTGCCCTAGGTCCTAAAAAACAAAGATCTTCTGTTGAATCTGACAATTAATCTTGATGGTCGTACAGTCATCTCAAATAAAACTGTGAAGGACCTCGGCGTTACTCTGGACCCTGATCTCTCTTTTGACAAACATATCAAGACAGCTTTTTCCCCATCTACGTAACATACCAAAAATCTGAAACTTTCTGTCCAAATATTATGCAGAAACATTAATCCATGCTTGTCACTTCTAGGTTAGACTACTGCAATGCTCTACTTTCCAGCTACCTGGATAAAGCACTAAATAAACTTCAGTTAGTGCTAAACACGGCTGCTAGAATCTTGACTAGAACCAACATTTTTTTTATCATATTACTCTAGTGCTAGCCTCTCTACATTGGCTCCCTGTTAAGGCAAGGGCTGATTTCAAGGTTTTACTGCTAACCTACAAAGCATTACATGGGCTTGCTCCTACCTATCTTTCCGATTTGGTCCTGCCGTACATACCTACACGTATGCAACGGTCACAAGACGCAGGCCTCCTTACTGTCCCTATAATTTCTAAGCAAACAGCTGGAGGCAGGGCTTTCTCCTATAGAGCTCCATTTTTATGGAATGGTCTACCTACCCATGTCAAAGACGCAGACTCGGTCTCAACTTTTAAGTCTTTATTGAAGACTAATCTCTTCAGTAGGTCCTATGATTGAGTGTAGTATGGCCCAGGAGTGTGAACGTGAACGGAAAGGCACTGGAGAAACAGACCGCCCTTGCTGTCTCTGCCTGGCCAGTTCCCCCCTCTCCACTGGGATTCTCTGCCTCAAACCCTATTACAGGGGCTGAGTCACTGACTTACTGGTGCTCTTCCATTCCATCCCTAGCAGTGGGTTGACTTGAGTGGGTTGACTCACTGACGTGATCTTCCTGTCCGGGTGCCTCTCCCCTTGTATTGTGCCGTGGGGGAGATCTTCGTGGGCTATACTAAGTTGGTGGTTGAAGATATCCCTCTAGTGGTGTGGGGGCTGTGCTTTGGTAAAGTGGGTGGGGTTATATCCTGCCTGTTTGGCCCTGTCCGGTGGTATCGTCGGTGTCTCCCGACTCCTCCTGTCTCAGCCTCCAGTATTTATGCTGCAGTAGTTTATGTGTGGGGAGGCTAGGGTCAGTCTGTTATATCTGGAGTATTTCTCCTGTCTTATCCAATGTCCTGTGTGAATTTAAGTATACTCTCTCTAATTCGCGTTTTTTTCTCTTTCTCGGAGGACCCTTGCCCTAGGCCCATGCCTCAGGACTACCTGGCCCGATGACCCCTTGCTGTCCCCAGTCCACCTAGTTGTGCTGCTGATCCAGTTTCAACTGTTCTGCCTGCGGCTATGGAACCCTGAGCTGTTCACCGGACGTGCTACCTGTCCCTGACCTTCTGTTTTCAACTCTCTAGATACAGCAGGAGCGGTAGAGATACTCTGAATGATCGGCTATGAAAAGCCAACTGATATTTACTCCTGAGGTGCTGACCTGTTGCACTCTCTCCACTCGGCACAGCTAGAAGAGACCTGTTACACTCTCTCCACTCGGCACAGCCAGAAGAGACCTGTTGCACTCTCTCCACTCGGCACAGCCAGAAGAGGAGTGGCCACCCCTCATAGCCTGGTTCCTCTCTCGGTTTCTTCCTTGGTTCTGGCCTTTCTAGGGAGTTTTTCCTAACCACTGTGCTTATACACCTGCATTGCTTGCTGTTTGGGGTTTTAGGCTGGTTTTCTGTACAGCACTTTGAGACATCAGCTGATGTAAGAAGGGCTTTATAAATACATTTGATTGATTGATATAGCCTGTTAACTTTTTTGAAGGTTTAAACCAGTTCGCAAGTGTTTTGTTTAAATATGTTGAGCTATTTTTTGTGCCAAATTATGTCCCAGCTGTAATGTGTTTGCCATGATATAAACAACATGATCAAAAGTATGTGGACACGTGCTTGTCAAACATCTCAACCCAAAATCTTGGGCATCAATATGGAGTTGATAACCCCTTAGCTGCTACAACACCCTTGATTCCTCTGGGAAGGCTTTCCACTAGATGTTAGAACATTGCTACAGGGACTTGCTTCCATTAAACCACAAGAGCATTAGTGAGGTCGGGCACTGATGTTGGGCAACTAGGCCTGGCTCGCAGTCGGCGTTCCAATTAATCCTGAAGGTGTTCGATGGGGTTAAGGTCAGGGTTTTGTGCAGGCCAGTCAAGATCTTCCACACCAATCTCGACACACCATTTCTTTCCCAAACTGTTGCCACAAAGTTGGAAGCACAAAATTGTCTACAATGCCATTGTATGCTGTAGCGTTAAGATTTCCCTTCACTGAAACTAAGGGGCCTAGCCCCAGAACATTATTCCTCCCCCACCAAACTTTACAGTTGGCACAGGTAGCGTTCTCCTGACATTCGTCTGTCGGACTGCCAGATGGTGAAGCGTGATTCATCACTCCAATAAATACGTTTCCACTGCTCCAAAGTCCAATAGTGGCAAGCTTTTCACCACTCCTGCTGACATTGCGCAAGGTGATCTTAGGCTTGTGAGCAGCTGCTTGGCCATGGAAACCCATTTCATGAAGATCCCAATTGTTATTTATTTTACCCTTATTTAACTAGACAAGTCAGTTAAGAACAAATTCTTATTTTCAATGACGGCCTAAGAACAGTGGGTTAACTGCCTGTTCAGGGGCAGAACGACAGATTTGTACCTTGTCAGCTCGGGGATTTGAACTTGCAACCTTTCGGTTACTAGTCCAACGCTCTAACCACTAGGCTATCCTGCCGCCCCAACGCACAGCTATTGTGCTGACATTGCTGCCAGAGGCAGTTTGGAACTCTGTAGTGAGTATTGTAGCCGAGGACAGACAATTTTTACAGGCTAGGCGCTTCAGCAGTCGGCGGTCCTGTTCTGTGAGCTTGTGTGGCCTACCACTTCGCAGCTGTTGCTCCTAGACTTTTCCACTTCACAATAACAGAACTTACAGTTGACCAGGGCAGCTCGAGCAGGGCAGAAATGTGACGAACTGACTTGTTGCAAAGGCGGCATCCTATGAGGGTGCCACGTTGAAAGTCACTGAGCTCTTTAGTAAGGCAGTTCTACTGCCAATGTTTGTCTATGGAGATTGCATGGCTGTGTTCTCTATTTTATACACCTGTCAGCAACGGGTGTGGCTGAAATAACAGAATCCACTAATTTGAAGGAGTGTCCACATATTTTTGTATATACAGTGCATTCGGAAAGTATTCAGACCGCTTGACTTTTTCCACTTTACTGCCATATTCTAACATTCATTTATTTATTTTCCTCACAAATCAAGTGCTTGCCTGTATTTAGCTCCATTCATTGTTCCCTCTATCTTTCCAAGTCTCCCACTCCCTGCAGCTGAAAATCATCCCCATTGTATGATGCTGCCATCACGCTTCACGGTAGGGATGGTGTTAGATGGGTGCTGAGCTGTGCCTGGTTTTCTCCGTACATAGCGCTTTGCATTCAGCCCATAGAGTTACATTTCTGTCTCATCAGACCACAGAATAGATTGTCTTATGCTCATTCACATATGCCTTTTTGCAAACTCCTGACGTGCTGCGATGTGCCTTTTTCACAGGAGTGGCTTACGTCTGGCCACACTGCCATAAAGCCCAGTTTGGCTATTTTTTTTATTATTATTGTCTACATTGTAGAACAATAGTGAAGACATCAAAACTATGACTTGAACACGATCAAACATCTCTGCAGAGACCTAAAAATAGATGTGCTGCAACGCTCCCCATCCAACCTGACAGAGCTTGAGAGGATCTGCAGAGAAAAGTTCTAAAAACCTGTTTTTGCTTCGTCATTGAGGTATTGTGTGCAGATTGTTTTTTCCCCTCATCAATTTAATAAATTTAGGAATAAGGCTGTAAATCCTAACAAAATGTGAAAAATGTCAAGGGGTCTGAATACTTTCCGAAGGCACTGTATATAGTGTAGGCTACAAAATAAACTTTCCAGTGACACTGACTCACCCAATGATGAAGATGAAGCATAGACTAGTCACCAGTGGTGGCCGATGCGCTCTTGCCAACATCTGAAGATAAGCTACTTTGAAAAACAGTGATGTTTGTTCATGATCGCTCAAAAGCTTCTACAGACAGATTAGTCTTCTCTTTTCAGCAGTAGGCATTTGCTTTCGAAACAGAAGGCCTGTGTTTTTTCTCGTGATTGTATTTCGAAATTTGTGAAAGGCAAACTGACAGCTGCAACAAACCATATATAATACATAGGTGGCAGTCCCCATTCTAGTCAGGACTGGCAGTCATTGCTAGTGTGCCACTGAGTTTAACAGTCAAATTGCCGGGGTTAGAGGTTCCAAAATCCTTGTATGGATTATATCTATGGCCACAATACAACAAGCTGTTCTATATTTGGCACGTGTGCTGCCCAAATTGTGGCCTTCCCGACTGTAAGTGTAGTAAAAATTTATCCACAGATATTTTTTAGAAGCTATTGATACATGTAAATTATGCTCTTGGTGTAGTATTTTGAATTATTTTATTTGTCTATTCAGTCAGAAGTAAAGTATTTTATTTATAGCCTAATTTTGGCAAAATGATTTACATTTATCAGGGGGTGCTGCAGCACCAGCACTCCTACTTCCTGTGGCTATGTAGCACAGAGTAAACTACAGGAGCAGGTCTGTAAAACAGAGCTGACTATTCTGAGGCCTCCACTGCCTCAGCACCACTCTAAACCTGCTGCTCTGTGTGACTGTATACAACTGCCCAGCATCTCAGACTCCAGCCTCTCTGAGGAGAGGAATGGCTGTTTACCTTGGCAGTGAAGCTCGTTGAGATTGCGAAGAACCATTCCATCTCCACAGCCTTTGGGGAGGGCAAATACCACTGGTGAAGCACAATGGTAATGCTGCCCAAAGCAACACAAAAGGTCTCAGGAACAGAGGTGAAGTGAATGACAAATGGACAAGTGGCTGCATATGAGTTGTATTTATTTTTTATTGAACCTTTATTTAACTAGGCAAGTTAGTTAAGAACAAATTATTATTTACAATGACGGCCTACCTCGGACAAATCCTAACCCGGACGACGCTGGGCCAATTGTGCGCCGCCCTATGGGACTCCCAAACGAGGCCGGGTGTGATACAGCCTGGAATCGAACCAGGGTCTGTAGTGACACCTCGATCACTGAGATGCAGTGCCTTTGACCGTTGTGGTGCCACTCGGGACCACTACGGTGGCACCTTAATTGGGGAGTATGGGCTTGTGGTAATGGCTGGTGCGGAGTAGAATGGTATCCAATACATGGTTTCCATTTGTTCCTTTCCAGACATTTTTACGAGCCGTCCACCCCTCAGCGGCTGGTATGCTGGTGACGGGTGGAGAAATTATTTTACTATTCAAATAGTATCATGAATTTTTGTCAGATTTCCAAAAGACATTGTTTTTAACCTGAGCATTGCTGTGTGACGGAGAGGCTGGCGCTCGATTGCTGCAGCTGCATAGTGGGAGGGAGCAGATGGCGGCAGAGAGCAAGACGCTACTCGGCTACAACCAAGACTAGCTAACTTGTAGCAGCCACAATGTTATTTATCATTCCACATAACAGTACATGTCTTGACTGGAGTAGCCTTGATAAACTAGCTAAGCTAACCAGCTATATCTAACTAGGCTAATTGAGGCCACACTGTGCTTTCTCCCTAACCCATTCGGATAAAACAGCCTACCTGTTGGTTGCTCGTTCGAGCCTTCTCCTCATTTCGCAAACTTTTAATTCCGTAATTTTATTCCATCTAGCATAGCATTGCATTGCATTAGTGAACTCTCCCTCCACTTGCTATACATTGAGCCGTTTTGATTGATTGACCAACATAAACAACAAGCTACACATGTGAAGGCTATGGTGCGCACATCATAAAAACTACATTGAAAACGTCATGGTATATCCTTGTATGTAACAACGTCACATGGATATTTTAATTTAGAAAATGCATTTTCGGTGTTAAAGTAGGCCTATGATTTTTTTGGGGCACAAAACATTATGAATACTCACATAAGTATTTGAATACTAACATCTGTTCGGATATTCCAATAACCGTGCACACAGGAGATGCAGTATCAAGGGGTGTTGCAGACAGGCACTCCGCCTTTCTTCATTAAATCCTGGATAATTTCTCACTGTACAAGCAACCAGTGGCCTAAACAGTCGTTATCAGTATATGAACAGAGTATGGTAGTGCACTAAACCAATAGACTCAGTCAGATTAGATAGGAAGTCATGGGCCTGCCCGCCTATGGGGAAAACAAGTGTCGCTGGCTTCCGGGTTGGATGCGCACTGTGTTAAGAAGCAGTGCTGCATGGTTGGGTTGTTTCGGAGGACGCATGGCTTTCGACCTTCGTCTCTCCCGAGCGGGAGTTGTAGCGATGAGACAAGATAGTAATTACTAACAATTGGATACAACGAAATTGGGGGTACATTTTTAAAAATGTAAACCCATTGGCTCACAGCAAATACTTGGCCTATTCAAACGCAATTTATTTTTTGTCTGCTTGTTTAAGAATGTCTAACGATTACTTTTCAACTTTGCCTGCTCCCGAGTGTTCTCACTACTTAGAAAAAATAAATATTGGAGGGCTTCCCTCATGCCCCTTTTCATGGCAGTACTAGCAGCCACATGAGTGAGTGCTAGTTAGCTACCAACCGGGAACATTAAGCTAGCCAAGACAACAGGTAGTGGCGTTACAAACGGACTATACTTAACAAGTTAAATGTCTTACCTGTGATGAAATGTTTTAACATACACAGCAACGTGTAGCCTACTTTAACATCCGGGTCCCCACATTTCCCATTCTGAATAACCTGAAGCCACAGTGTTCTTCTCGCGGGCTCTAACTTAACATCCCTACTTGAGAGCATTGCGAACCATAGGTCGGGAATTTTGACCTGATTACATGTACATTGAACAACTGCAGCTTTTTAGGCATTTATTTATTATTTCTGTATAACAAAAAAATATACGACGAAGTTGGCTCTTTTACAATGGGCGTCAATGGCAAAGAATGTTTATTTTCATCAATTTGTGGGCATGGTCGAGGGGAATTCATTATTATGTGAATATCGACTCGGACTACAGATGCGGTAAAGGAGTCAATGAAAGGCTGACGTTCTACAAATCTGATCTAAGTGGATATTTGTCAAATTCATGATGTATGTACTGTATTGTAACAGGTCCACAATGTGGTTACTTAAGTCCGATTTGGATATATTTAGCTATTTTCACTGCAAAAAAAAAGAATCCTCACTGTCAACTGTGTTTATTTTCAGCAAACTTAACATGTGTAAATATTTGTATGAACATAAGATACAACAACTGAGACATAAACTGAACAAGTTCCACAGACATGTGACTAACAGAAATGGAATAATGTGTCCCTGAACAAAGGGGGGGTCAAAAGTAACAGTCAGTATCTGGTGTGGCCACCAGCTGCATTAAGTATTGCAGTGCATCTCCTTCTCATGGACTGCACCAAATTTGCCAGTTCTTGCTGTGAGATGTTACCCCACTCTTCCACCAAGGCACCTGCAAGTTCCTGGACATTTCTGGAGGGAATGGCCCTAGCCCTCACCCTCCAATCCAACAGGTCCCAGACCTGCTCAATGGGATTGAGATCTGGGATCTTCGCTGGCCATGGCAGAACAATGACATTCTTGTCTTGCAGGAAATCACACACCGAATGACCATTATGGCTGATGGCATTGTCATGCTGGAGGGTCATGTCAGGATGAGCCTGCAGGAAGGGTACCAGATGAGGGAGGAATATGTCTTCCCTGTAATGCATAGCTTTGAGATTGCCTGCAATGACTCAGTCCGATGATGCTGTGACACCGCCCCAGACCATGACGGACCTCCACCTCCAAATCGATCCCACTGCAGAGTACAGACCTCGGTGTAATGCTCATTCCTTCGATGATAAACGCAAATCAGACCATCACCCCTGGTGAGACAAAACCGTGACTTGTCAGTGAATAGCACTTTTGCCAGTCCTGTCGGGGTCCAGCGATGATGGGTTTGTGCCCATAGGTGACGTTGTTGCCGGTAATATCTGGTGAGGACCTGCCTTACAACAGACCTACAAGCCCTTAGTCCAGCCTCCCTCAGCCTATTGCGGACAGCCTGAGCACTGATGGCGGGATTGTGCATTCCTGGTGTAACTCGGGCAGTTGTTGTTGCCATGCTGTACCTGTCCCGCAGGTGTGATGTTCGGATGTACCGATCCTGTGCAGGGGTTGTTACACGTGGTCTGCCACTGAGAGGACGATCAGCTGTCCGTCCTGTCTCCCCTGTAGCGCTGTCTTAGGCGTCTCACAATACGGACATTGCAATTTATTGCACTGGCCACAAATGCAGTCCTCATGCCTCCTTGCAGCATGCTTAAGGCACGTTCACGCAGACGAGCAGGGACCCTGGACATCTTTCTTTTGGTATTTTTCAGAGTAAGTATAACGGCCTCTTTAGTGTCCTTCATTTTCATAACTGACTTTAATTGCCTACCATCTGTAAGCTGTTAGTGTCTTAACGACCGTCCCACAGGTGCATGTTCATTAATTGTTTATGGTTCATTGAACAAGCATGGAAACAGTGTTTAAATCCTTTACAATGAATATCTGTGAAGTTATTTGGATTTTATGAATTATCTTTGAAAGACAGGGTCCTGGAAAAGGGACGTTTCTTTTTTTGCTGAGTTTATGTAGGACTTGTCCCTTTGAAGGTTTAGAAGAAGACACTGCTAAATCTAATTCCCGTCATATAAGCTGGCTAGCAAAGCTAGCATACAGAAAACATTGATGGTAGTCAGTTGTTTTTTTAACTCTAATGGAGTTGATTGGTAACGATGACATGAACATGTATTGGGGTTGACATCCATCCAAGCATTATACTCTCATTTTTACCTCAACATACTGTGAAATACACATATAAACAATAGCTTAAATCTAGGCACATTTTTCTGGGGGGGAAATCCATAACAATTCCATTGTTTTGGTTGAGTTCGCTAGATTTTTTTCTCGCATCTGTGGACATAAGTGATGGTCTAAGGCAGGTATTCCCCAGGGATAAGCGAAATGCGGTCAGGGGTACGCCAAATAATTTCTTGTCACATTTTCAAACAATCCATTTAGATTTTCCAACGGGGCTATACATTTGGGTAAGTTTTTTTCCCTATTGTTTCACTGCCAAAAAGCCTCGTTTCACTGCCAAAAATAAAATTAAACCATCTAGAGTTCAGCGAAATAACACAATGTCAAATCCAGGTAGCCTTGTCAAATAATGAACATCTAATCACATTAACCGTTACTCTCGCAGGAATTCCACTGGTATTTAGCCAAACATAGCTGCTGCTCATTCTGGTCTGCGTCCATAGAGACACATACCAGCTCTACTGGTAGTACTGCTTCTACCAGCAGTACTACACCTGCACCTGTCGACGACACAAGCTGTTCTGCTTCCATGAACACATCCAATGCTAGCATCAGTAATTCTACATTTGTTGTTAGCCCAACTAGCATGGACACTGACAGTTGTGAATCTGATGCAGCCAAAGAGCTACTTGCCCCCTTACCCGGGAAAGCACCAAACAGACAAGGATGTTGGACCATAGAAGAGGCGGAAATATGATGAGAACTACATTGGTTTGGGGTTTACTTATATTGGGAGTAGTACCTTTCCTCAGCCACAGTGTGTTATACAGTTGAAGTCGGAAGTTTACATACACCTTAGCCAAAAACATTTAAACTCAGTTTTTCACAATTCCTGACATTTAATCCTCATAAAATTCCCTGTCTTAGGTCAGTTTGGATCACCACTTTATTTATGAATGTGAAATTATTTATTTATGCTTTTATTTATTTCATCACATTCCCAGTGGGTCAGAAGTTTACACTCAATTAGTATTTGGTAGCATTGCCTTTGAATATTTTTTTTTACATGGGGCAAACATTTAGAGGTAGCCTTCCACAAGCTTCCCACAATAAGTTGGGTGAAAATTGGCCCATTCCTCCTTACAGAGCTGGTGTAACTGAGTCAGGTTTGTAGGCCTCCTTGCTCGCACACACTTTTTCAGTTCTGCCCACAAATATTCTATAAGATTGAGGATTCTATAGGATTGAGGTCAAGGCTTTGTAATGGCCACTCCAATACCTTGACCTTGAGTAGTAAGACATGTATAAAAGCAACAGATACCATTAATTAGAAGGGGCTAGAAGCGTCTTATATGGTGAGCTACCGAGTGGCTAGGACAGGCAAGACCCATACTATTGTGGAGGAATTCATTCTTCCTGCTGCTGCAGGAATTCTATGCGTTACAGCTGGATGAGTCAACAGACGTGGCAGGCCTGGCACAGCTCCTGGTATATGTCGGTTATGTTTATGTGGTGGGGGGGGTCAATTAAGGAAGACATCACCTTCTGCAAACCACTGGAAACCAGGACAACAGGAGAGGATATTTTTAAAGTACTGGACAGCTTTGTGACATCAAATGGACTTTGGTGGTCAATATGTGTTGGTATCTGTACTGATGGCGCAAAAGCCATGACAGCAAGACATAGTGGAGTGGTAACATGTGTGCAAGCAGTTGCTCCCGATGCTACTTGGGTACACTGCAGCATCCACCGAGAGGCTGCTGCTGCCAAGGGAATGCCTGACAGCTTGAAAGACATTTTGGACACTACAGTGAAAATTGTTCACTTTGTTAAAGCAATGCCCCTGAACTCTTGTGTATTTTCTGCATTATGCAATGATATGGGCAGCGACCATGTAACGCTTTTACAACATACAGAAATGCGATGGTTTTCAAGGGGCAAAGTATTGACAGGTTTTTTTTTAAATTGAGAGACGAGCTTCAAGTTTACTTTACTGAACATAATTTTCACTTGTCTGACCGCTTGCATGATGACGAGTTTCTCACACGACTGGTCTATCTGGGTGATGTTTTATCTCGCCCGAATGATCTGGATCTTGGTGTACAGGGACTCTCACTATATTCAATGTGTGGGACAAAATTGAGGCTATGATTAAGAAGAGCTCTTCTCTGTCTGCATTAACAAGGACAACGCAGGTCTATCCATCATTGTATGATTTTTTGTGTGCAAATGAACTCAAGCTTACGGACAATGTCAATGTGACATAGCGAAGCACCTGAGTGACTTGGCAATTACGTAGGTACTTTCCCGAAACAGATGACACAAACAACTGGATTTGTTATCACTTCATGCCCTGCCTCCAGTCCACTTGCCGATATCTGAACAAGAGAGCCTTATCAAAATTGCAACAAGCGGTTCTGTGAAAATGTAATTTAATCAGAAGCAACTGCCAGATTTCTGGATTGGGCTGTGCTCAGAGTATCTTGCCTTGGAAAATCACACTGTTAAGACACTGATGTCCTTTGCAACCATGTATCTACAGTGGGGAGAATAAGTATTTGATACACTGCCGATTTTGCAGGTTTTTCTACTTACAAAGCATGTAGAGGTCTGTAATTCTTATCATAGGTACACTTCAACTGTGAGAGGCGGAATCTAAAACAAAAATCCAGAAATTCACATTGTATGATTTTTAAGTAATTATTTTGCATTTTATTGCATGACATACAGTGGGGCAAAAAGTATTTAGTCAGCCACCAATTGTGCAAGTTCCTGAGGCCTGTAATTTTCATCATAGGTACACTTCAACTATGACAGACAAAATTAGGAGAGAAAAAATCCAGAAAATCCCATTGTAGGATTTTTAATGAATTTATTTGCAAATTATGGTGGAAAATAAGTATTTGGTCACCTACAAACAAACAAGATTTCTGGCTCCCACAGACCTGTAACTTCTTCTTTAAGAGGCTCCTCTGTCCTCCACTCGTTACCTGTATTAATGGCACCTGTTTGAACTTGTTATTAGTATAAAAGACACCTGTCCACAACCTCAAACAGTCACAAACCAAACTCCACTATGGCCAAGACCAAAGAGCTGTCAAAGGACACTAGAAACAAAATTGTAACTGCACCTGTTTGAACTTGTTACCTGTATAAAAGACACCTGTCCACACACTCAATCAAACAGACTCCAACCTCTCCACAAAGGCCAAGACCAGAAGGCTGTGTAAGGACATTAGGGATAATTGTAGACCTGCCCAAGGCTGGGATGGGCTACAGGACAATAGGCAAGCAGCTTGGTGAGAAGGCAACAACTGTTGGTGCAATTATTAGAAAATGGAAGAAGTTCAAGATGACGGTCAATCACCTTCGGTCTGGGGCTCCATGCAAGATCTCACCTCGTGGGGAATCAATGATCATGAGGAAGGTGAGGGATCAGCCCAGAACTACACGACAGGACCTGGTCAATGACCTGAAGAGAGCTGGGACCACAGTCTCAAAGAAAACCATTAGTAACACACTACACCGTCATGGATTAAAATCCTGCATCGCACGCAAGGTCGCGCACGCATGCTCAAGCCAGCGCATGTCCAGGCCCGTCTGAAGTTTGCCAATGACCATCTGGATGATCCAGAGGAGGAATGGGAGAAGGTCAAGTGGTCTGATGAGACAAAAATAGAGCCTTTTGGTCTAAACTCCACTCGTCGTGTTTGGAGGAAGAAGAAGGATGAGTACAACCCCAAGAACACTTTGGGGATGCTTTTCTGCAAAGGGGACAGGTCGACTGCACCGTATTGAGGGGAGGATGGATGGGGCCATATATTGCGAGATCTTGGCCAACAATCTCCTTCCCTCAGTAAGAGCATTGAAGATGGGTCGTGGCTGGGTCTTCCAGCATGACAATGACCCAAAACACACAGCCAGGAACTAAGGAGTGGCTCCGTAAGAAGCATCTCAAGGTCCTGGAGTGACCTAGCCAGTCTCCAGACCTGAACCCAATAGAAAATCTTTGGAGGGAGCTGAAAGTCCATATTGCCCAGCGATAGCCCCGAAACCTGAAGGATCTGGAGAAGGTCTGTATGGAGGAGTGGGCCAAAATCCCTGCTGCAGTGTGTGCAAACCTGGTCAAGAACTACAGGAAATGTATGATCTCTGTAATTGCAAACAAAGGTTTCTGTACCAAATATTAAATTCTGCTTTTCTGATGTATCAAATACTTATGTCATGCAATAAAATGCAAATTAACCTCTTGAAACTCTAGGGGCGCTATATCATTTTTGGATAAAAAGACGTGCCCGTTTTAAGCGCAATATTTTGTCACAAAAAGATGCTCGACTATGCATATAATTGATAGCTTTGGAAAGAAAACACTCTGACGTTTCCAGAACTGCAAAGATATTCTCTGTGCGTGCCCTAGAACGTGAGCTACAGGCAAAACCAAGATGAAACGGCATCCAGGAAATCAGCAGGATTTTTGAGGCTCCATTTTTCCATTGTCTCCTTATATGGCTGTGAATGCGAGAGGAATGAGCCTGCCCTTTCTGTCGTTTCCCCAAGGTGTCTGCAGCATTGTGACGTATTTGTAGGCATATTATTGGAAGATTGACCATAAGAGACCACATTTACCAGGTGTCCGCCCGGTGTCCTGCGCCGAAATTGGTGCGCAAACCTCAGCTGCAAGTATTTTTCCATGGAATTCAGAGAAGAAAGCAGGCTTCCACGAACGATATATCAATGAAGAGATATGTGAAAAAACACCTTGAGGATTGATTCCAAACAACGTTTGCATTGTATGATTTTTAAGGTATTTTATTGCATTAAGCAGTGGGGCAAAAACATGTTTCGGTCGATATTATGGAGTTAATTCGGAAAAAGTTTGACGTTGTTGGTGACTGAATTTTCGGTTCGTTTCGGTAGCCAAATGTGATGTACAAAACGGAGCGATTTCTCCTACACAAAGATTCTTTCAGGAAAAACTGAACATTTGCTATGTAACTGAGAGTCTCCTCATTGAAAACATCCGAAGCTCTTCAAAGGTAAATGATTTTATTTATTTGGTTATCTGGTTTTTGTAAAAATGTTGCGTGCTAAATGCTACTCAAAATGCTAAGCTAGCTTAGCATACTCTTACACAAATTAGTGAATTGCTATGGTTCAAAAGCATATTTTGAAAATCTGAGATGACAGTGTTGTTAAGAAAAGGCTAAGCTTGAGAGCAGGCGCATTATTTTCATTTTATTTGCGATTTTCAGAAATCGTTAACGTTACGTTATGCTAATGAGCTTGAGGCTATAACTGGATACAGGTTTTTTTCATAGCCAAACGTGAACAAAACGGAGCGATTTGTCCTACACAAATAATGTTTTTTTGAAAAACTGAACATTTGCTATCTAACTGAGAGTCTCCTCATTGAAAACATCTGAAGTTTTTCAAAGGTAAATGATTTTATTTGAATGATTTTCTTGTTTTTGTGAAAATGTTGCTGGCTGAATTCTAGGCTTATAGCTATGTTAGCAATCAATACTCTTACACAAATGCTTGTTTAGCTATGGTTGAAAAGCATATTTTGAAAATCTGAGATGACAGTGTTGTTAACAAAAGTCTAAGCTTGAGAGCAAATATATTTATTTCATTTCATTTGCGATTTTCATGAATAGTTAACGTTGCGTTATGCTAATGAGCTTGAGGCTATAAATAGAATCCTGGATCCGGGATTGCGTGACGCAACAGGTTAATTACTTAAAAATCATACAATGTGATTTTTTTGATAAAAAATTAGACCTCTACAAGCTTTGTAAGTAGGAAAACCTGCAAAATTGGCAGTGTTTTAAATACTTGTTCTCCCCACTGTATGTGAGAGTGTATTTTCGGCCCTCATTAAAAAAAACTAAATACAGGCACAGACTGTGTGGAAAATTATTTTAGACTGAGACTCTCTACAATACAACCCAACATTGCAGAGTTATGTGCATCCTTTGCATCCTTTGTATATTCTTCCAAGCACACCCTTCTCATTGAGTTCCAAGATGGCATAGCAGTGCGGATGTGTTTCTTGTTGTCCCGTGTAAATGTTGTTTTTTTAGTCTTTTTTTTAATACATTTCAATATACTTCAATTCAGTTTTTCCATTTTTAAATTAAATATACCTTCCGGCAACCCGCCACATCCAAGGTGATATGGATCTGCTATTTTTAGACCTTATAGCTAGAACCTCCATCAGAAGCTAGCCATCAGAGCTAACCAGCTAATTAACTTCTAGCTATTTAGTTATTGTTAGCCACAGCTAGCGGCCTTTACCTTTAGCTCAATAACCAGCCGCTTTTAGCCTAGATAATACATGCCAGTCTGCACAGTGCGATATCAATCCTGAGCATATTGGACTGCTTCCTCACTACATCACCGGATTCCTGCGGTAAGCTCTGGACCATTACACCGGATCATCGCAGCTAGCTAGCTGCTACCGAGTGGCCCAAACCCGAGGCCTGCTCAGTGGACCCTAGGATCACTCGGCTACACAGCTGATGCCTCCCGGACTCTTCACTAACACGACTAGAAGCCACTACATCACCGGATTCCTGCCGTAAGTCCTGGACCTTTGCACCGGACGCACCGGAGTGGCTAACGCCCTTGTCCTGAACCTAGCACCAGTTAGCCTCGAGCCAGGTGCATCTCCCGGCTAGCAAACAAAATTACTCCAGCTACAATACCTCTTTTGCCAATTGGCCTGGACCCTTTGTCGACACGGAGCCCCGCCAATCCATCACGACTGGTCTGCCGACGTAATTCCGTCCGATGTGCCCTCAACCGGCCTTTGCCGGACATCGGTGATGCCCTTGTCCCGAAGATAGCACCAGTTAACCTCGAGAACAGGCGCATCTCCCGGCTAGCTTAGTAACGACTACCTAACGGCTTCCCTGTTTCATCTATTGCTGTTCACTGGACCCAATGATCACTTGGCTACATAGCTGATGCCTGCTGGACTGTTCATTAATCACGGTACGCCATTTTGTTTATCTGTCGGCCCCAGCATCGAACTCAGGCCCTGTGTGTAGTTAACAGACCCTCTCTGCCCATTCATCGCCATTTTACCTGTTGTTATTGTCTTAGCTGATTAACTGTTGTTGTCTTACCCGTTGTTGTCTCAGCTAGCTCTCCCAATCAACACGTGATTGCTTTATGCCTCGCTTTATGTCTCTCTCTAATATCAATATGCCTAGTATACTGTTGTTATCATTGTTTTATTTTACTGCGGAGCCCCTAGTCCCACTCAACATGCCTCATATAGCTCTTTTGTCCCAACACCCACACATGCGGTGACCTCACCTAGCATAACTAGTGCCTCCAGAGATGCAACCTCTCTTATCATCACTCAATGCCTAGGTTTACCTCCACTGTACCCGCACCCTACCATACCCCTGTCTGTACATTATGCCCTGAATCTATCCTACCACGCCCAGAAATCTGCTCCTTTTATTCTCTGTTCCCAACACACTAGACGACCAGTTCTGATAGCCTTTAGCCGTACCCTCATCCTACCCCTCCTCTGTTCCTCGGGTGATGTAGAGGTTAACCCAGGCCCTGTGTGTCCCCAGGTGCTCTCATTTGTTGACTTCTGTACCCATGAATGCATGTTAACATCAGAAGCCTCCTCCCTAAGTTCATTTTACTCATTGCATTAAGCACACTCCGGCAACCCTGATGTCCTTGCTGGGTCTGAATCCTGGCTTCGGAAGGCCTCCAGAAATTCTGACATTTCCATCCCCAACTACAACATTTTCCATCAAGATAGAACTGCCAAAGGAGGAGGAGTTGCAATCTACTGCAGAGATAGCCTGCAAAGTTCCGTCATACTTTCCAGGTCTTTGCCCAAACAGTTTGAGCTTCTAATTAAAAAAAAAATTCTCTCCAGAAATAAGTCTCTCACTGTTGCCCCTGTCTACTTCCGGCGCCGACAGAGATGGCCGCCTCACTTCGCGTTCCTAGGAAACTATGCAGTTTTTTGTTTTTTTACGTGTTATTTCTTACATTAGTACCCCAGGTCATCTTAGGTTTCATTACATACAGTCGAGAAGAACTACTGAATATAAGATCAGCGTCAACTCACCATCAGTACGACCAAGAATATGTTTTTCGCGACGCGGATCCTGTGTTCTGCCTTACAAACAGGACAACGGAATGGATCGCATGCAGCGACCCAAAAAAACGACTCAGAAAAAGAGGGAAACGAGGCGGTCTTCTGGTCAGACTCCGGAGACGGGCACACCGTGCACCACTCCCTAGCATTCTTCTTGCCAATGTCCAGTCTCTTGACAACAAGGTTGAAATCCGAGCAAGGGTAGCATTCCAGAGGGACATCAGAGACTGTAACGTTCTGTGCTTCACGGAAACATGGCTCACTGGAGAGACGCTATCCGAAGCGGTGCAGCCAACGGGTTTCTCCACGAATCGCGCCAACAGAAACAAACACCTTTCTGGTAAGAAGAGGGGTGGGGGCGTATGCCTTATGGCTAACGAGACATGGTGCGATGAAAGAAACATACAGGAACTCAAATCCTTCTGTTCACCTGATTTAGAATTCCTCACAATCAAATGTAGACCGCATTATCTACCAAGAGAATTCTCTTCGATTATAATCACAGCCGTATATATCCCCCCCAAGCAGACACATCGATGGCTCTGAACGAACTTTATTTAACTCTTTGCAAACTGGAAACCATTTATCTGGAGGCTGCATTCATTGTAGCTGGGGATTTTAACAAGGCTAATCTGAAAACAAGACTCCCTAAATTTTATCAGCATATCGATTGCGCAACCAGGGGTGGAAAAACCTTGGATCACTGTTACTCTAACTTCCGCGACGCATATAAGGCCCTGCCCCGCCCCCCTTTCGGAAAAACTGACCACGACTCCATTTTGCTGATCCCTGCCTTACAGACAGAAACTGAAACAAGAAGCTCCCACGCTGAGGTCTGTCCAACGCTGGTCCGACCAAGCTGACTCCACACTCCAAGACTGCTTCCATCACGTGGACTGGGACATGTTTCGTATTGCGTCAGATAACAACATTGACGAATACGCTGATTCGGTGTGCGAGTTCATTAGAACGTGCTTTGAAGATGTCGTTCCCATAGCAATGATTAAAACATTCCCTAACCAGAAACCGTGGATTGATGGCAGCATTCGCGTGAAACTGAAAGCGCGAACCACTGCTTTTAATCAGGGCAAGGTGTCTGGTAACATGACCGAATACAAACAGTGCAGCTATTCCCTCCGCAAGGCTATCAAACAAGCTAAGCGTCAGTACAGAGACAAAGTAGAATCTCAATTCAACGGCTCAGACACAAGAGGCATGTGGCAGGGTCTACAGTCAATCACGGACTACAGGAAGAAATCCAGCCCAGTCACGGACCAGGATGTCTTGCTCCCAGGCAGACTAAATAACTTTTTTGCCCGCTTTGAGGACTATACAGTGCCATTGACACGGCCTGCAATGGAAACATGCGGTCTCTCCTTCACTGCAGCCGAGGTGAGTAAAACATTTAAACGTGTTAACCCTCGCAAGGCTGCAGGCCCAGACGGCATCCCCAGCCGCGCCCTCAGAGCATGCGCAGACCAGCTGGCTGGTGTGTTTACGGACATATTCAATCAATCCCTATACCAGTCTGCTGTTCCCACATGCATCAAGAGGGACACCATTGTTCCTGTTCCCAAGAAAGCTAAGGTAACTGAGCTAAACGACTACCGCCCCGTAGCACTCACTTCCGTCATCATGAAGTGCTTTGAGAGACTAGTCAAGGACCATATCACCTCCACCCTACCTGACACCCTAGACCCACTCCAATTTGCTTACCGCCCAAATAGGTCCACAGACGATGCAATCTCAACCACACTGCACACTGCCCTAACCCATCTGGACAAGAGGAATACCTATGTGAGAATGCTGTTCATCGACTACAGCTCGGCATTCAACACCATAGTACCCTCCAAGCTCGTCATCAAGCTCGAGACCCTGGGTCTCGACCCCGCCCTGTGCAACTGGGTACTGGACTTCCTGACGGGCCGCCCCCAGGTGGTGAGGGTAGGTAACAACATCTCCTCCCCGCTGATCCTCAACACTGGGGCCCCACAAGGGTGCGTTCTGAGCCCTCTCCTGTACTCCCTGTTCACCCACGACTGCGTGGCCACGCACGCCTCCAACTCAATCATCAAGTTTGCGGACGACACAACAGTGGTAGGCTTGATTACCAACAACGACGAGACGGCCTACAGGGAGGAGGTGAGGGCCCTCGGAGTGTGGTGTCAGGAAAATAACCTCACACTCAACGTCAACAAAACTAAGGAGATGATTGTGGACTTCAGGAAACAGCAGAGGGGACACCCCCATATCCACATCGATGGAACAGTAGTGGAGAGGGTAGCAAGTTTTAAGTTCCTCGGCATACACATCACAGACAAACTGAATTGGTCCACTCACACAGACAGCATCGTGAAGAAGGCGCAGCAGCGCCTCTTCAACCTCAGGAGGCTGAAGAAATTTGGCTTGTTACCAAAAGCGCTCACAAACTTCTACAGATGCACAATCGAGAGCATCCTGGCGGGCTGTATCACCGCCTGGTATGGCAACTGCTCCGCCCTCAACCGTAAGGCTCTCCAGAGGGTAGTGAGGTCTGCACAACGCATCACCGGGAGCAAACTACCTGCCCTCCAGGACACCTACACCACCCGATGTTACAGGAAGGCCATAAAGATCATCAAGGACATCAACCACCCGAGCCACTGCCTGTTCACCCCGCTATCATCCAGAAGGCGAGGTCAGTACAGGTGCATCAAAGCTGGGACCGAGAGACTGAAAAACAGCTTCTATCTCAAGGCCATCAGACTGTTAAACAGCCACCACTAACATTGAGTGGCTGCTGCCAACACACTGACACTGACTCAACTCCAGCCACTTTAATAATGGGAATTGATGGGAAATGATGTAAATATATCACTAGCCACTTTAAACAATGCTACCTTATATAATGTTACTTACCCTACATTATTCATCTCATATGCATACGTATATACTGTACTCTATATCATCGACTGCATCCTTATGTAATACATGTATCACTAGCCACTTTAACTATGCCACTTTGTTTACATACTCATCTCATATGTATATACTGTACTCGATACCATCTACTGTATCTTGCCTATGCTGCTCTGTACCATCACTCATTCATATATCCTTATGTACATATTCTTTATCCCCTTACACTGTGTATAAGACAGTAGTTTTGGAATTGTTAGTTAGATTACTTGTTGGTTATTACTGCATTGTCGGAACTAGAAGCACAAGCATTTCGCTACACTCGCATTAACATCTGCTAACCATGTGTATGTGACAAATAAAACTTGATTTGATTTGTTATAGACCTCCCTCAGCTCCCAGCTGTGCCCTGGACACCATATGTGAATTGATTGCCCCCCATCTATCTTCAGTGTTCGTTCTGTTAGGTGACCTAAACTGGGATATCCTTAACACCGGGCCGTCCTACAATCTAAGCTAGATGCCCTCAATCTCACACAAATTATCAAGTTACTCACCAGATACAACCCTAAATCCATAAACCTGTGCACCCTCATAGATATTATCCTGACCAACTTGCCCTCCAAATACACCTCTGCTGTTTTCAATCAGGATCTCAGCGATCACTGTCTCATTGCCTGCATCCGTTATGGGTCCGCGGTCAAACGACCACCCCTCATCACTGTCAAACGCTCCCTAAAACACTTCTGCGAGCAGGCTGTTCTAGTCGACCTGGCTCGGGTAACCTGGAAGGATTTTGTCCTCATCCCGTCAGTAGAGGATGCCTGGTTGTTCTTTAAAAGTAATTTCCTCACCATCTTAAATAAGCATGCCACTTTCAAAAATGTAGAACTAAGAACCGACCAGCACAAAAACATCCATACTGCATCGAATGGTCCCTGTGATATGCAATGTTTCAGGGAAGTCGGGAACCAATACACACAGTCAGTGATGAAAGCAAAGGCTAGCTTTTTCAAACAGCAATTTGCATCCTGTAGCTCTAACTCCAAAAGGTTTTGGGACACTTTAAAGTCCAGCTACTTGCCCAAGCTTCCCCAGCTTCTCCTTAACCCAAATCCAGATAGCAGATGTTCTGAAAGAGCTGCAAAACCTGGACCCGTACAAATCAGCCGGGCGAAACAATCTGGACCTTCTCTTTCTAAAATTATCCACCACCATTGTTGCAACCCCTATTTCTATCCTGTTCAACCTCTCTTTCATACGTCAGAGATTCCTAAAGATTGGAAAGCTGCCGCGGTCATCTGCCTCTTCAAAGGGGTGACACTCTAGACCCAAACTGTTACAGACCTATATCCATCCTGCCCTGCCTTTCTAAAGTCTTCAAAAGCCAAGTTAACAAACAGATCACTGACCATTTTGAATCCCACCGTACCTTCTCCGCTGTGCAATCTGGTTTCCGAGCTGGTCACGGGTGCACCTCAGCCACGCTCAAGGTACTAAACAATATCATAACCGCCATCGACAAAAGACAGTACTGTGCAGCCGTCTTCATCGACCTGGCCAAGGCTTTCGACTCTGTCAATCACTGTATTCTTATTCGCAGACCCAACAGTCTTGGTTTCTCAAATGACTGCCTCGCCTGGTTCACCAACTACTTCTCAGATAGGGTTCAGTGTGTCAAATCGGAGGGTCTCTTGTCCAGACCGCTGGCGGTCTCTATGGGGGTACCACAGGGTTCAATTCTCAGGCCGACTCTTTTCGCTGTATATATCAACGATGTCGCTCTTGCTGTAGGTGATTCCTTGATCCACCTCTACGCAGACGACACCATTCTGTATACATCTGGCCCTTTTTTGGACACTGCGTTAACAAACCTCCAAACGAGCTTCAATGCCATACAACACTCCTTCCGTGGCCTCCAACTGCTCTAAAAATGCTAGTAAAACTAAATGCATGCTCTTCAACCAATTGCTGCCTGCACCTGTCCGCCCGACTAGCATCACTACTCTGGACGGTTCTGACTTAGAATATGTGGACAACTACAAATACCTAGGTGTCTGGCTAGACTGTTAACTCTCCTTCCAGACTCACATTAAGCATCTCCAATCACAAATTAAATCTAGCATTGTCTTCCTATTTCGCAACAAAGCCTCCTTCACTCACGCTGCCAAACATACCCTCATAAAACTGACTATCCTACCGATTCTCGACTTCAGTGATGTAATTTACAAAATAGCCTCCAACACTCAACAAACTGGATGCAGTCTATCACAGTGCCATCCGTTTTGTCACCAAAGCCCCATATACCAACCACCACCGCGACCTGTATGCTCTCGTTGGCTGGCCATCGGTACATATTAGTCGCAAAACCCACTGGCTGCAGGTCATCTATTAGTCTTTGCTAGGTAAAGCTCCGCCTTATCTCAGCTCACTGGTCACCATAGCAACACCCACCCCCAGCACACACTCCAGCGTGTATATCTCAGTGGTCACCCCCAAAGCCAACACCTACCTTTGCCCGCTTTTCCTTCCAGTTCTTTGCTGCCAATGACTGGAACGAATTGCAAAAATCGCTGAAGTTGGAGACTTATTTCTCCCTCACCAACTTTAAGCATCAGCTACCTGAGCAACCTACCGATCGCTGCAGCTGTACACAGCCCAACTGTAAATAGCCCATCCAACTACCTACCTCATATTGTTTTTATTTACTTTTTTTTTGCACACCAGTATTTCTACTTGCACATCATCATCTGCACATGTTAATTTGTAATGACTTCGCTACTATGGCCTATTTACTGCCTTATCTCCTTACTCCATTTGCACACACTGTATATAGATTTTTTCTCTTGTGTTATTGACCTTACTTTTGTTGATCCCACGTGTTGTGTTGTTTTTTTGTCGCACTGCTTTGCTTTATCTTGGCTAGGTCGCAGTTGTAAATGAGAACTTGTTCTGAACTGGCCTACCTGGTTAAATGAAGTTTAAAAAACAACAACACAACTTTCGATTAACAAATAAGGTTTTATATGTAAGATGGCTAAATAAAGAGAACAATTATGGATTATTATTATATTATTATTTGTGCCCTGGTCCTATAAGCAATCTTTGTCACTTCCCACAAGTCGGGTTGTGACAAAAACTCACATTCATTCTTTTGCTTAATAAATGTATCATATATTATGTGTGGCAGGCTTACAATAATGGCAAAAAAAACTATATTTGAGAGTGCGCTGACCCTGGTGCTTAGAGGGGGTACACAGCTGGAGGTTGAATGTTTGAGAATTTCCTGCACGTGGTTCAGTATAACTGTATTGCATGTTGCACCTGAGCATCTTGTGATTCTTTAGGAAGGTGTCTGTTAAATAGGTTGGAAGTGTTTGACTAACCTAGTAGTGCTGCTGATGGGGCCTGTGCCAGAGTGGACCACCCTGATAGGCCGCTGGGTCACAGCTCCATGTTGCACCGCGCGGGTCAGGGTGATAACCCCTCTGCTCAACACCCTGTTAATCAGGTTCAGATTGGCCAGCTGCATGGACAGAACACACAGTGACAATGCATCAAAAACTGTATTCATCATTGGCACAATAACTCCTACATTGTGAACATTTGTGGTTAAAAATGTCTGCCAGTAATCTCTCCAGAGAAAAATGTCTAAACCTGAACTGTCAATACATGGTTTTATTCAGTACGCAGGCAGATACCGGTAATATAATCTGCTTCAGTTACCGGTCTTCCCACTATGGTACTGCAGACACTAGGACTCTCTATTTTTTCTTACTTGACTCATACCCTCTAGCGTCTGCTCTCTGGGGTGCAGCAGCGATCTCATTTCTCCCACCCCAGCTGTGTAAAATGTACACAGTGCATCAGGGAGCTAGTCTCCGGTCTCCACTCCACATCCCTTACCTCCCACCCCCTGAGAGGGACACTGATCATTACTCACCAGCCGAAACTGTTTACAACAATAACAGCACAATTTGCTGTGACGTGCTACAGTATCCCTCCCCATTACATTATAGTTTGCTCCAGCATCATCTGACTAAATGGGGCTGCTGCACTCTCCCTACATACTGTACTGTCTATACTGCCCTGGAAGCCATTATCAGACAGGCCTGGAATTTGGTGGAAATTAATACTTATACAGATTTCTATGGCCCTCCTCTGTCTCCTGCCCTCCAGCCTAGAGTGCAGAACCAGAGGGGCTCATGAAAAGCACTGGACTAGGGGGAAAAAAGAGACTGGAGAAAAAAAGGACAAGTTATGAATCTGTTTCCTTATGAGTTCAGTTTAGGGTGACCGTTTATATTTTATTTGGAGGAAAACATTTTTTTTCTCATGCGTGATTGTGATTCTGCAAAGTGGAGAAAAAAATACTTTTGTCCACCTTTTTTAGAAATGACAGGGCTGTTTATTTTCTCTGGGTTTTAATCCGAGTTCTGGGTAGGTGAACTAATTGTTTGGCTAGTCGACTTGCCAGGGAAAGGGAAATCTCAAACATTCCTAAATGACAGGTGTTTAAATGAATGCGAGGGCTGACAGAACACAGCCAGTCGGGGTGCCTTTCAGGGCCCGATACAGTTTATTTTCAATCCTCAAGGATCCGGAGGGAATCTATAATATACTGTCAACAGATCTCAACGGTGTGCTAGGATGCCAATTCCGTGTTTATTTTCAGTAAATCCATAATACATTTTAATATAAGTTTGTATCCATGACAACTGAAATTCCAACATTTCCTAATCAACCGTGAATAACTTTCAGTTGCTCAAAAGGCACACCAATGTTGTTCATCAGAACTAAGGTGTTTTTCATCTCAGTGGAAAACTCCAGGCTACCTTAATATGTACATTCCTAGCATTGCACTTGACACATGCCTGCTGCTGCTGTCCTGGGTGGCATGGGGGAGGGAGGAAATGACTTGTATTTACAATTCACAGTTTTGGGTGCAAATAATGCCCTGTTTGATATACACAAGACATAAGAGATATAGTGACGTTAATGTTATCGCGTTTCAACACAATGGGTCAAAAGAACACCCTTCTCCAAACCAAAAGGTAATTACTTAAATACTGTATCATGTTGAATCATGTTGGGCCGGTCTAAAAAAGAAGCTTATTAAAGTGTAATCATGTTGCACGACCTCAAGATGCAAGTTACATAGAGGGAGGACTCACAATCAAGCACATATTTTACTGCCAAAGATTAGATTACAAATGTTAAGAATACTTAAATTCACCCCATTGGAAACAATTACATTGTAAGAGGTAGTTACGGTTATTCCCAAAAGATGAGGCCTGGCATGTGAAAAAGAATAATTGCTGAATCTTCAGAGGTCAACCAGTGCAATAGGGTGTTGCTTCTCCATACAAAACACTCTATTGAGTTAAATAAGTGATTTAATGACTTATAATCCAAGTCAAAAGAAAGGCAAAGTATATTCAAACCCTTTAAGTGCAAACCATTAAACTATTTTGCTCTGCAAAATTGCCCTCGGTCATGACCAGGATTAACTTTCCATGGGAATTACAGCAAACACTTTTCAGAAGAATAGAATACTGTACAGAGAAGAGGAAGACATACAACTGCAGTCTGTGTGGTCTGGTGCCATCACATGAACTCCCAGGGAGGGAGAAAGATGGAGGGAGGGAGGCTGGTGGGCTTACCCACTGTGAATGACAAACCTTCAGGCAAGATGTTAAAAAGAGAGGTGGGGGAGGAAGCAGAGCCATCTCACCCCCACTCAGTGCTAATTTCCACATTATTTTATTCATAAGCATCCAAAAGTGACTACCTGTTAAATATCAACAGAAAGCACTCCCATTTGGCACAAATGATAATGAGACCTCACACGGAGCCTCAGATCAGCTCACCACCACTCTGCTCTGCTCAGACCAGCCAGCTCCAGCCAACAGGCAGTAGACTCCAGGAACCCTCTCTGCCTGCTGGATGTGTGAGCAACACTGAGCTCTGAAGTGTCACTCACCATGGGGTCACAGAGAGGTTCACAGGGGAATATTAATACCCTCAGTAAGTCCGCTGTGCAGGATGTGTGGATTCCCTTTACTCATCTAGAGAAAAGCACAAATCCCTTTACAGTGTATGATAGATTTATAGTAGTTTTGTATCCTGTATGAACACCCTATAGGTGACACTAACTAGCTATTGAGCAGGTAAGAGGCTAAAGGGGTTGAGAAGGGTGACAGGAGACTCATATTGTGTTCGTAGACTGATGGAGCTGGTAGGCAGCCTGCTTCTCAGCCAGTTTCTGCAGGGCTAAGACAATTGCCTGCTGGTTGGATTGGGTCTGAGCAGACAGGGAGTCCAGGTCCTTAAAAACCCCAGCTGGATCTGATCTGGGCCGGCAGGAGGCGGTCCTTCTGATTGCTGAAGCAGAGAGCGAAACATGTTGTTAATTCATGTCTTAGGGCATAGAAAGACTGGGAGCTGAGAACACATCAGACATCGATCAAGAGTGTTTTCTTTACCTTGATCTGCAGAAGTGGGCCTGGAGAGCTTCTGGCTGTAGACGTGGATTGAGCCGGGTATGGAGGATAAGTCTGCAGCCTCAGGACCTGGGAGACCAGTGGGGCTGAGACTGTGGTGGGACCAGGATAGGAGCTACCCATATGACCTGAGGGGACTGGAGGACCAGGGTGGAGGCTGAGGGGAACACAAAGGCCTGGGGATGTGGAGGGGCCTTGAGCTGATGAGGGGAGTGGAGATGAGACTGGGGGCAGCAGTGGGGGCAGTGCAGGGGCAGAGGTGGGTTCTGGGGGTGAGGGTAGTGCTGCAGGTGGATGTGGCCACAGTCTAAGGCAGCTGGGAAGCTGCAGGAGTACTAGTAGGCCTGGGCCTCAGGTTGCTTAATACTTCTAAGGTCTACAGACGCTCTACAGTGGGTTGGTCTGCAGTGTGCTGGTCTGTGCTGATTCTGACATCAGACAGTTAGGACTCAGAGGCTAAAACGCAGGAGTCTTCTTTGGCCAAAGGTAAAGCTGTTCAGAGCACAAGATAAGCCAGATCCCTGTTATCATCCAGCCTCCGACACACATTTATTTTCGACCAGTGATTATTATTAGAAGCTGACCTATACTTGACATTGTAAGTCTTTTTTCCACAATGTGGTTTTTCAAAATCAAAATGTCCAAATTCCCAAATACATGATAAACGATTTCTCAACAAATAATTAAATGAAATGTCAAAATAATTGTAGAAATATGTGAAATTTGTGGCGCACTGGAATACAAAGATCCCGATTTGTACAGATGGTGATTTTTTTTGTTCATATGACAATTTCTATTCACTTTTATGATTCTCTGTGGAAGCTGGCTCTCCCGAACCCTGGCTGTTGCTATTGTCAGGTTTAGTTCTTCTACATTTGGTTGTGTAGAATGTCAGGAACTCCTCAATATCACTTTCGCTGGAAGAGAGGAGAGCAGTGTGAACATTCTCCATGATACCCAGAATAAGACTGCTGTTAAGTAGCAGAAGTAATTGAAACAGTCAGGAGCATAGAGTATGTACCGTTCAGTAGTAGAGAGAGTAGGAGCCAGCTCACTAACCTTGCCTCAGTGATAAACTCCTGAAACACACTGTGGTTGATACAATTTTCTTTGTCTTCTTCAGTTTCTTGACCATATGCTCTGTCTCCTGTGAGGACAGAAACCCGTCAGAGACCAAGCACACTGGCCGTTCTGAATGCTACAGTACAAGAGAAAGTCAGTTGTAACAGTAATTTGTGGCTTCTTCAAAACATTTACACCTTCAACTGAAGCAAACCATTCTAATTAGATAAACACACAGAGGAAAAAATCAAGTAATATTACAAATAAATAAACTCCCTGACTTGTATAATTATTATAAACCTGTCCTAGAACAGCAGTGTACACTAGAGGCTGAAAAGTATTTTTCTGTGTGGCTGGTAGTGAGGCACCTTGTTGTAGCAGTGGATAAACTCTGCTAGCTGGTGGGACAGGATGCGTCGGCAGTCCTGGAGGGGGAGCTGGTGGCTGGGCAGGACCATCCTCATGTACTGTTGAAGGTTACTGGCTGCCCTCTTCAGGAAGCGGATCACCAGCTCCTGGAGATGAGAAGACCTGGGCCCAGATTATTGGGTATGACGCTACAAGCTGGGCAAACCTGTATTTGGGGAGTTGCTCTCATTTTTCTCTACAGATCCTCTCAGGCTCTGTCATGTTGGATGGGGAGCGTTGCTGAATAGCTATTTTCAGGTCTCTCCAGAGATATTTGATCGGGATCAAATACGGGCTCTGGATTTGAACCCGGGTCCTTCAAGGACATTCAGAGACTTGTCCCGAAGCTACTCCTGTGTTGTCTTGGCTGTGTGCTTAGGGTTGTTTTCCTGTTGGAAGGTGAACATTCGTCCCAGTCTGAGGTCCTGAGCACTCTGGAGCAGTTTTTCATCAAGGATCACTCTGTACTTTGCTCCGTTCATCTTTCCTTCGATCCTGACTAGTCTCCCTGTCCCTGCCGCTGAAAAACATTGGTATCCCATCTCCATAGAGGAACTCTGGAGCTCTGTCAGAGTGACCATCGCATTCTTGGTCACCTCCCTGACCAAGGCCCTTCTCCCCTGATTGCTCAATTTGGCTGTGCGGCCAGCTCTGGGAAGACTTCTTCCATTTAAGAATAATGGAGGCCACTGTGTTCTTGCGGACCATCAATGCCGCAGATATTTTCTGGTACCCTTCCCCAGATCTGTTCCTTGACACAATCCTGTCTCGGAGCTCTACAGACAACTCTTCCGACATCATGGCTTGGTTTTTTCTCTGACATGCACTTTTAACTGTGGGACCTTATATAGACAGGCGTGTGCCTTTCCAAATCATGTCCAATCAATTTAATTTACCACAGGGGGATTCCAATCAAGTTGTAGAAACATCAAGGATGATCAATGGAAAAAGGATGCATCGGAGCTCAATTTCAAGTGTCATTGCAAAGAGTCTGAATACTTATGTAAATAAGGTATTTGTTTTTATTTTTTTATAAATTAGCAAAAATGTCTAAAAACCTGTTTTCACTTTGTCATTATGGGTTATTGTATGTAGATTGATGAGGAAAACAATTCATTTAATCTCTTTTAAAATAAGGCTGTAAAGTAACAAAATGTGGAGCTCAACCCTTGTCTTAAACTCAGGGCAGTGAGAGAAAAATCTCATAAAAGCAATTGAACATGTTTAACTTCTTGGATATTGGATATTTAATTTTTGGATGAAAAATGTTCCCGTTTTAAACAAGATATTTTGTCACGAAAAGATGCTCGACTATGCATATAATTGACAGCTTTGGAAAGGAAACACTCTGACGTTTCCAAAACTGCAAGGATATTGTCTGTGAGTGCCACAGAACTGATGTTACAGGCGAAACCCAGATAAAAAATCCAATCAGGAAGTGCCGCATTTTTTGAAACAGCCTCATGCCAATGACTCCTTATATGGCTGTGAAGGAGCTAGGAGTCAGCTTACGTTTTCCACGTTTTCCCCAAGGTGTCTGCAGCATTGTGACGTCTTTTTAGGCATTTCCATTGGAGAATGGCTGTAAGAGACCATATAGGGCGAGTGGACGCATGGTGTCTCCCGGAGAAAACGTTGCGTAAAATACTGAGGTAGCCATTTTTCCAATAGTTTCTTATGAGAAACCAACTGCCTCCACGGATATATTATTGAATACATATGTTAAAAACACTTTGAGGATGGATCCTAAACAACGTTTGCCGTGTTTTTGTCGATATTATGGAGCAAATTTTGAAAAAAGTTTGGCGTTATAGCCAAACAGGATGAGAAATCCTATCCAAAAATATTATTTTTGGAAAAAAGGAACATTTGCTATCTAACTGGGAGTCTCCTGAGTGAAAGCATCTGAAGTTCTTCAAAGGTAAATGATTTAATTTGGTTGCTTTTCTTATTTTTGTGAAAATGTTGCCTGCTGCCAGCACAGCCTAGCATAGCATTATGCCATGCTAAACTTACACAAATGCTTGTCTAGCGTTGGCTGTAATGCATATTTTTGAAAATCTGAGATGACAGTGTTGTTAACAAAAGGCTAAGCTTGTGTTTCAATATATTTATTTAATTTCATTTGCGATTTTCATGAATAGGAAACATTGCGTTATGGTAATGCGCTTGAGGCTATGATTACGCTCCCGGATACGGGATTGCTCGTCGCTAGAAGTTAATTCACTCACAAACTTAACCTGAAAGTTTTAGTATTGATTATTTTAAACCCAATAACATGTTTTAGAACAGTAATCTCAGAATGAAATATGCTAACGTGATTGCCATTGATAGCTAGATAGCTAGCTAAAAGGGATATTTGAGAAGTTCGAAAGAAAATCATTCAATCTTAAGATATTGTTGAGGAATTGCACTTACGAACTATCTTATGAACTTCTTGTTTTTTTTCCATAAGAGGATTCTTAAGTTTTTGCGTAAGAAGTGTTCTGTGAATCTGGGCCCTGCTGTCACTGCACTACATCATCAATACAACGCTCACCTTTCAGTTTTGGTATTTCATTTGTCTAAAAGAACTCAAGAAGAAAAATGTATGGATTCATCACGATGGAAACGTGTTCAAGTTAATTTTTTTCCAGACGCTTGGGAGATTATGATGTTTGTCATTCCAATGCACCGACGAGACTTTCCGATAAAACCAACTTTGACGCAGCCACATAGTAGTACTCACACCATTTTCCTCTCTACGTGGCCACAAACGCCTCATGCACATTTACACAGTTACGACGTGGCTCCGATGAGTAACAACAGATCAAACGGAAAATCAAATGCAGATAAACATAAAACAATGATCCAGGTCCTATTTTCCATAAAATCTTTCCCCGGGGCACTGGGAAATACCACAGATGGTTGTCTTACCGTTTGGCCATTGTCCTTCTCTGGCCAGGCTGAGTTAGCCTTAGTCCTGCTCTCTGCAAGTAGCCTCATCTGCACCCGGTTGAGGTAGGAGGAGAAGGCCATCTGAGTCTGGACTTTACTGCAGATAAGAGTGCAGGAGAGAGAAAGATGTGATTAAGGAGGACATGAGAGACTGAGGAGAAGATACAAATGGGATGGAGAAATCGACCGTAGTTAGAGGAATTGCAAACACACACACACACACACACACACACAGATCTCCAATCTGTGTCTTTCCCTGACAGTAAATTATTAATCATCTCCACAGGTCTTCAGGTTTTTATATGGGAGCAAAGGTTTTCTGCCTTTTAGGCATCTCAGATACATGTGTTACAACACTAAGCTCAAGCACTGACGCATATTCAGATTTGTTATCTTAGGCATCATGCAAGAGACAAAACGAATAAAGGTAGGTATCAATTACAGCCAGAGTGTTAGAGTATAGTGTGACTTGCCCTTGGCCAGTACCAAGAGTGATGCATTGTTTTCATGGCCCGAGTGAACCTGAAAAGTGTACTGCCAGTACAATGTAGTGGGAAAATGTTTTAGAAAAAGCTGTCAAACACAAACAATGATATGCTGTACTATAATTGCCAAGGTCCCTTTACAGTCCTGGCAAGCATAGAGGAATTTCTACAAACGCAGACTTGTTATTGTAATTCCCCCTCAAATTACAATTTCAGACACACTTTAAAAATCAATAGGAGACTGGAGCCTTTGTTGCCATTTAAACAGAAGTATGTAATATTCATAAATGTTATTGTAAAAGCAAAAAGGATCCAAATATTTTTGCAAGCATGTTGCATAATGATGGATGGTTGGGAGCCTTTCAAGTCCATCCAGGTCATTCAAAATTAAAACAAAGAAGAGACAGTCTGACTCCTAGAATTAACAGTCCAATCACATGCAGTGTCTCTACATGGAATTCAAGGTTGACACACAGGATTCGCTGGCGCAGAACCCATCTGCTTCCTCAGTGTTCTCTCCATGTGGTAAGTTAGGTAGACATGAAGGAGTCACGCTCAAAGAGAGTGATCAAAACATGCAGCGGTATAAAAAGAGGCCCAGATTTTCTCTGGAGCTTTTTTGGCCCTGTGCTCTGGGAAGCCTCATATTTCTCCTGCTGAGAGAAAGAGAGAGGGGTGGTGGGATGGACGAGAGGGGGGAGGAGAACGAGGAGAGGGCTGCCAACAGGAGCAGAAGCCTGGGGTGTGCTCTGACCTGAGGTCTCAGCCTTGCTGGAGGATGTGGAGCAGGTTGACTTTGGGCTTGGCGACAGCGGCGGTGCGTCGGGATGGTTTTGGTGAGGACCTCATTGTGGAACCGCTCCAGTGGGGTGGGCACACTGTATGTCTGCACCACTAACGGACTCAGGGCTTTCTTCTCCTCCTCCTTTTTCCTCCTTCTGAACCCCCCCCCCTCAACATCCTCCTTGTCACTGGTCCTAGTGGGGGAGGCCTTGCCACCCCTCACTTAAGTATAAAGCACTACAGAAAAAAGGATGAGAGAAACCGCTCTTAAATGACTCCTTAAAGGGATCCTTCGGGATGTTGGCAATGAAGCCCTTTATCTACTTCCCCAGAGTGAGTTGAACTCATGGATATCATTGTTATATCTCTGCAGCCAGTGTGAAGTTCTGCGAGCCAATGCTAACTAACAGTAGCGTAATGACTGGAA
Organism: Oncorhynchus masou masou; assembly: GCF_036934945.1. Classification (NCBI taxonomy): domain Eukaryota; kingdom Metazoa; phylum Chordata; class Actinopteri; order Salmoniformes; family Salmonidae; genus Oncorhynchus; species Oncorhynchus masou. The sequence continues at coordinate 28,996,294 of NC_088243.1, read as the reverse complement.
GTCTATGGTATCTACTAGCATGCTAACAGTTACCATAGACTAATTACCATTGGCTTCCAGTCATTGCATTCACGCTAGTTAGCAATTGCCCCAATGCTAGTTAGCAACATCCTTCAAAATGCACGCAGAGACATAAAAAATGGTGTCCATGAGTTCATCGGACTGCAAAAGTAGATAAAGGGCTTCATTGCCAAAATCCTGAAGTATCCCTTTAACCAACTATAGATCCCTTTAATTTAACCTGCATTACATTATTTACACTCTAATATCTGAACATTGCTTTAGCTCCCCATGTCACATAATTGATTTAAGGCACTTTAACATAAACGTAGACACTCGTCATTGCTAAACCAGGTTTGACTGAATCAGTCCCTGAGAAGAGAAATGTATCAGATTCTTCTTTTCAAAGATATTGTGGTAAGAGAAGCAAAGTTGAGATATGAAAGACAGAGTGAGGGGGCGAAAGGGCGGCAATAACACCCACTGTGATGTTGAGGTCACCACCGCTTTCCCAATCTGAGGACCAAAGCAAGCAACATGAAACAATCATACAGGACCAAAGGAGACTCCATCTCCCCAGATAGTATTGTGCAATAGTGAAACTGAGTAAAGGAAATGCTGTACATAAACCTAAAGCTCACAAACACAAGATTTCTCTAAAGTTTGAACCCATGCAACAGAATAAAAGTTGAGTTGTGCAACACAATTCCCAATAGTTCTGTTTATTCTATAACATTTTCCCTGCTCTTCCTTGCTCCATAAACTCTCCCCCGCCCCAACTGCCATTTGAGGACTAGACTACCAAAGCCACACTGCCACATAGACACTGTGCTCGCTCTGGAAAACTTTCATGTCTACTATTACCATACATATCTTATTAGCTGTTCTCCTCACCTATTCATCTGAACACAAAACAAACACAAAGTCAGGGGCCAACGGTTTCCACAAATTTAAACTGCTCCCATTCCAAACCACAATGGAAATGCTTACCTTCCATGGAAACGTCTGTTAGACAACATGGAGTTCATTGATGTCTTATACTCCAGATAACCACTGAGAAACAGACACACAGATAATGACAAAATGACAACTATTTCCACCACCACCACAGGCTGCACTGGGCTTCTGCATTTTCTGTCTAGTTTGTGGGGAGTTGAATGTGTTACAACAGGGCAACTGTGATACCCAATGTCATAGGCCCCAAGCCACAAACTCCCCAGTACTAACAGGCCCATAAAGCTAATCAAGCAGCAAATCCCCCATAGAAGAATATGGAGTGTAAGCACAAAACTGGATTTCTCTATAAATAGGGGGTTTAATGCTGTTTCAACTAGAAGTCATCATGGGATTCAAGCCATGTTTGGGGAAAAAAATACAGGTCTCACAAGAGTGCGAGCTGTAAAGCCTATAAATACTCTCTGAGATGTAATGTACAGTAACCGGCCAATTCTCTAATGGGTATCAGCTTCTCACCTTAACTCCTAGCTGAAGTAGTAATAGTTGTATTATGTAGTAATAGAAGTTGTTAAATGTAGGTAGGCAGCAGTATGGTCAAACATTAGACATTGCTGTTCTCTTATTCAAAAATGTATCTAGACATGTACAGTGCTGTGAAAAATATTTGCCCCTTTCTGATTTTCTCTCTTTTTTTCATATTTTTTTGATACTGAATGTTATCAGATCTTCAACCAAAACCTAATAAAAAATGTTTTTAAATGCATACTTCGCCAGGCATATTGAGACCCATGTTGTGTTATTTGTAAACTCAGGTTCCCTTTATCTAATATTAGGTTATGGTTGAAGATCTGATAACATTCCGTATCAAAAAAATATCAAAACATTTAGAAAATCAGAAAGGGGGCAAATAGTTTTTCGCGGCACTGTACGTTAGTGTGTAACATTACCCAAAGTGTCCGAACCCCTCTCACCTGTACAGTTCCCATGTCTCTGGGGTGGGGAAGCTTTGAATGAACCTCCCTCGTCTCTCGTGCTCCTCTCTTACTTTCCTCAGGACTTTCAGCTACCATGGAGAGGAAAGAGAACCCTTAGCTTCAATATCACCTAACAGATCTATCAGATCTATCATATTAACTTCAGCTATGTCTATTGACCTCCTCAGCAGTCAGGCCCAGGGTGATGTCCCTGTTAACCTCCTGGCTTCTCATTAGGCCTGTCTGTGTCAGTGTTGTTGGCTGACAGTGGTCTCTACAGCTGCAGGAGAGGAAAGGGGAGCGGACGTATCGTTATACTGATACCATCTATCTAATTACCACATCAATCCTATATACTGGTTTAATAAATTAGGTGTTTAATAGGTCTAATGAATAGGGTGCTAATGCAAGTTGGCTGGCTCTGTTCAATTCTAAGAAATCATCCCACACACTGATAAAAACGAATATTCCAAAAAATGTAACAATCTTTACATACAGAAAAGCACCAAATCTATGGAAAATGTAAAAAATCATCCCCTTTCCTCCCTTCCTGGGTTACATAAATGGCACATTTTCTATCTTCGCTAGCTGGCATTCCTGGCTGCCTCCTCCTTGGCATGCATTACCAGGGCTGATTGACGACTTTGGCACGCAGGTTTGAGCCAGGGTCAGACAGCAGGTCATAACCCCACAGGATCACATAGAGAATTTGTCATCTAAATAGCAGGGGGATTACATTGAATTTGCCAGACTGGTTGGGGAGATATGATGGGATCCAGAGACTGACAAGGTCTGATCCCCTGAAATAATTTAAACTGTTGCTCCTAATCACAGTATAGAGGAAGAGGACAGATTATTCATAGGAGCATAGGATTCACTGTCTCTCTGACAGGACTGCTTTAGTTGCAAGATTGTTTTGCTGTGTCTGTAACCGGCAACCGGCAGAGGGGCTGAGACATCAAGGGATTGATTCTCAGAGCTACATTGCCTTGCTTCTAAATCATAGACTTGCCAAGACCAATCTAATAAGGACTATTCGATTAAAAGCACCACTTCAAGACCATGATTCACAATCGATAGAGGGGGCTTTTTGGCAGCCACAAGTAGGGAAAATATCATAATCGTTTAGACTCAAAAACAACATAGGCTAAGAAGGATAAGTGGTTGAAAAATGAAGTGGCTTCCTTACCGATTAATGTAAAGACGTCACAGTGGTGAGGCATAGCGAAAAGGTGCAGCAGGGTTAATGTGGTTGGGTTAGAGGATATGAGAAGGCAGGACAACTTACCATTCTGGAGTGTGCACTGGCTGACTGAGCAGAGAAAGGACGTTAAGAGAGGCAATGGTGTGTGACAGACAGTGAGATGAACATCAGCCGCTAACTACACCAGTCTTAACATACACACATGCAGAGAAGCACTTAGACATGCACATCGAAAAACACACTGTAAGCATACAAACCGAGCCATTCATACAGATCACATTGTCATGGTTCCACCTGTCACCAGAGGGCAGCAGAGACCTTCCTAGAGATATTAACGACACTCAGGTGTGTCCTATTTACTAATTTCCCTGTTAAAAGAGGTGTGTTTTCTGTTGTCCTTTGCAGAAGCTTGAATTGTTTACCACGTGCGTTCGTTTCCTGAGGGAGTTTGAGACTTAGTGTTTGTTGTTCTTTCAAGTGTACTGTGAACCTTTGGCTACTGTTTCTCAGTAAAGTATTTATGTTTATCCTTAACCACTGCTTCCTCTTCTGGTCTCTACTCTGCACCTGGGTCCAACCTCGTCACGTCACACACATATGAACAAACGTAAAGCCTTGTTACAGTAAGGCTATCTGGGCACTTTACACAATTTAAGGTGGAGTAGAAAAATGTCTAACTTGATCATGTCCCACCAGCAGATCCTAGCCCAGACCGGGTGCAGTAGTTCACTGCAGTGAGCCAAGTGTATTAGCTGCTGTGGCATCATTAAGCAACAGAGCCTAGTGAGAGCATTAGTCACCTGATTAAACATGATCAAATAATAATCTTCAGAGCGTGCACTCGCAGTGCTGATGATGTCACCCTAACCCTGTAATTGCATTAGCAGTTGTTTTTCATGAGAATGACTTTCCATGAGGGCAAAAAGGGCTCAGCTATAACAGCAAAACAAATACAGTAAGAGACATGATGACAGGCCATGTTGAGAAAGACGTTATATGGCATGGAAAGGCAGTTCCTTCTGATGTCTAAACTAAAGCACTTTTTAGTGAAACAACAATGGTGCTGGTGTCCCATACCTGTGCTTTGTGGGCTTGGTACGCCAAGCCTGGATCCAGAGTCACCCGTTCATAGCAGGAGTGGTGTAGCAGGAGATCCTGTCAAACAAAGCCTGTAGGGACATGACTCACTACAATGAGTAAATGACAGTGGCCTAAGATTCTAGAGAGCATGTGTTATCTAGAGCAGTAAAGCACATGTAATCCTGTAATAAATATCAATCTGATACTATCATGTGTGACATGAATATGGTGCTGTAGGCCTTTCTTCACAGTTGTTCTCAAACTCACAATCATTTACACTCTCTCTTTCTCACTTTAAAAAAAAAATCACTTAGAGCTAACTGATCCCAGATGAAGAGAGGAAAACTACTTTAAAGTTAACGTCATACTTTCCCATACAGAGTGATGGGACAACTTATTTAGGATCAAATCAATCGACAGCTCAGGCCCTGAGGTTATTTGTACTGCCTCATCCAAGCCGTCAGGTAAGAACTGGGCTCTTGCCACGTTCTTGTCTAAATGCGGCAATTATTACAAACACTGCTGACGCATTACTGACAGCTACACACAAGGGGAAAATGAATGCTAATGGCATGCTGTCATTATTTACAGAGCTGGGATGCAGCCCAAGTGTTATCAGCCAAAAGCATCAGGGTTTGTATAGTGAATAATAGACGGGGTATGTTTTACATGCCACTGCTCATTTTACCCAGTAATGCATCAGTCCAAAGATAACTGTAATTTATGATTCCGCACGCTGGCCCCAGTACAGACGGATACCCCAACAGCCCCTCACAGTGTCATTAGATATGGCCTACAGGCTCTGGGGCTCAGTGTCATTTTAGATATCGTTAGAGGGCTCAGACGACGCTCTGGATCATGACAGGAAGGTACAAACAAGATGAAGACAGAAGATCTCAACTCATTACCAGTACTGATATGAGGAAGATGAAATTAGTTTTACTTGTAGTACTTGTGTCATTGTCAAAGCTCAACTTGCTTTGGAAGGAATTTGTTAAGTCTGAAAGTGTTAGGGTGAAGTACTGTAAAAAATATAAAAAATAAAGTGTACAAATGTGTAATAACAATATTTCTTACAGGTGTGGACTTGAATTTCTCTAAAATATTCTCCACAGCTGGAAACAACCTGGCTACCTGAGAATGCATTAATTGTGAAGGAAGGCGACATAACAAAGACATGTCATTCTCTGCATAAAGAAAGTCTGTTGTTTAAACAGTGTTGATCTGCTCCTAGGGCTAACCATTTCTTGTCTGCATGCTAAGGATTGCTTTGGCTTAATAATAACGTGAGATCACATTTCTCAAGAGAGCTTAATTACTCCAAAACAAGTCCTCTGTTGACAATTTCACCCGCCAGTCATTGAATGTTAATGAATAATGCCTGTGGTTTCTGCACAATTCTGAGGTCCCATTATGGAGCAATCCAACTATTCTCTAATATAAAATGGTAACTAACTGTGAGGCAAAAGTTAGTTTTAAACAATGCCTAACTGTCTCCACAGGCTGAAACCAAGCGTCAGGCAGCAGAATGGCCAATTACTGGCATTCTTTCTTCGCAGTGAGGATTTTCTGAAGAGAGCCCTAATAGACAAGAGACACTGGGCTGAACAAACAAGCACAGTGGAGCCTGCTGCAGGCTGAATCCTGCGGATGGCAGAGTCAGGGCCAACAAAGTTTCCATCTACACTGGCACTCCCCAGCTAGGCCCCGCCCAGTTCACAGGTAGAGAGAGGCCCTGGAGGAGACATGGGGATGGGAGGGAAGGCAACTGAACCCACAGATCAAACAAAAGGCAGCTCATTTAGAAGACTGCCCATGTCATAAATGATGAGAGTCTGTCCAGTTCTTTACTGACTTACTATGCAAAGAGGTTGAGATGGTTAAAATATTTACAGGCATCAGACTGATGTTAGTCTGAGAAAAGGCCCTTACAATTCATCATATTGCTAAAGTCAGTCTTACAGTAGCAAGAGTGGATATAATGGGAGAAATAGCCTGCATGTCAATGGGCTCCTAAAACCTGCACCTTTCTGACAATCTATGTTTCAAAACAAAAAGTATAGAGGTAATGGTCTACTCACATCATAAAGAGCATGTGGTTTACAATAAACAGGTCGGTATGTAATAAACAGAATCATTTTAGAGCATTCAGGCGTAGCCGCCAGACCAAACCCTTGGCGTTCCTCCCTCCCCAGAATCAGTGCATTAACGCGTCATTAGTGTGCACAGATAGAGAGAGAGAGACTCACCCACAAGAGAAAACATGTCTGATATCATGCTGGCCTCTATCATCAGATCCAGAGGAGCATCGCTGGAAATTAAGATTGAAATCATATAAAACTAAGCAAAATATTTCATTGATATTCATTGGAAAGTCATCAAAGTCCATATGGTAAAATAACACATAATGCCCTTTCTCACATACAAGTGCAATCCCAAAGTTATTGAGGACAGAAACATCTCAATCACAGTCAACAGAATTTACAGGCCTGGAAAGAACTGCTCAGATCTATTTCCCGGTATTTGTCAACCAACAAAGTGTACATCTTCAAACATGACATGTCCTTATGTGTCATATAAACATCTATATTCCTAGAGCTCGCCATTTGATGTTTATGTGTGGATGGGAGGAAGAACAAAAGTGTGTTTCATTTCAAACAAGGTCATGAATATGTTTTTGAGTCACCCTAAAGTCCCTCCAGTCATTTTTTTCAGAGCAGAGTAAAGCTCTCAATGAATGTGTTTCAGAGACCAACTGCTGTAACAAGATCAAAGGTCTAGAATAAGCATGTGTTTGTTCCTGTGAACCGTGAGATGATGATATGTAGTCAGTCACAGTCCCTCACCAGGCCAGAGAAGGAGAGAGGTTGACCTCCAGGAGCCATGGTTTGAGGTTGGAGTGGATAAGCACATCAAAGCCACACAGTTCTGTAGATTAACACACACACGAATAATAGCATTACGAGAGGACATGGGAGGTCAGCAGAGTCTGGGTCTATTCTGGGTCCTCTGCCCCCATTTTTGATTAACAGGACCAGAAGTTTTTCCCAGACCATGTCACCTAGGCTAAACAGGAAAAAACGTTAGGCCCTAGCCTAAAACTTGGGCCCTGTGGGGAGGAAAAACTCCTGGACCTAGTGATGAAAGATCCAGTTTCTTAAAAAACTATAATAAGTCACAATAGAAAATAGAAGACGTCAACGGTCTTATCTTGGTTACCACAAACTGGCAGTTGACAACATTACTGGTTTTCTGCTACTGATTATATGGATATTAAATATCCAATCACTATACATCAAACGGCTGCTGCTACTGAGGATTGGCTGGCTGCATTACATTAGCTAAGTATATTCACATTTCAGCTCCATTGAGCTGCATACATCAGAGCTTAGATGAGAAACATATTTATGAACTCTATACTCGTGCATTGAATAGGCCTATATTCTTTCTTTAAAAGCTCTGAACATCAAGTCTGATTTTCATGCCATTATATACTATAAAAGCCTTCTGCCACATTGGGATGGTGTTGCTCAGTCAATATTGTAGCACAGAATTAGCCGACACCTCAGTGTAAACCACACCTCAGTCCCAAACTGTCACCATCTAGGCCAGTGGTATTCAAAGTCGGGGTCGCGACCTGCAGTGTGGTGCCAAAATCTTACACAAATAAGAATGGTACAATATGCAAATGTTTTTGAGAAAGAACATTTGAAAAATTGAGTACATTTATTTGTTGTTTTCATTTTGAAATGAAAATGCAATGAATTGATGGTCATTTGTTGATGTAAATATCTGAATGTACCGATTATAAGGTTCTGTCATAAGATTTGGGGTGGGGTAGATGCTAGAAAGTACTAACATCCGATTTTCAGGTACACAGTATTTTCAACCTAACTTCTGTTTCCCCTGAAAAACGGAAGTGGGACCTCTGTTCAGGCCTCTTTCTATGCCTGGAACGTTAGGTTAGGGGTGGGGTCGTGAGAAAGTCTGAAAAATTATTGGGGAAAAAAATGGGGTCCCCAGAAATTCTGGCGGAAAACATGGGGCTCCTGCAGAAAAAGTTTAAATACCACTGATCTAGACCAAGTTGAAGAGAAGCACATGATTAAGATAGAGACAATTGTTGACCCTGAACTCCAACTGAGCTAAGTTTGGAAAATGATGTAAGTATTTTCCAAGTGCGAGGGACCTGGCGACTCAGACACTCCATCGCCAGCTTGGCAGAGAACGACACAATAAAGGCCTTTTACTGAGTGGTCAGGGAGTTCCCTGTGTACAAAATCCTCCATTCTCGCTCTCTCTCTCTGCTTCCTTCACGGTTATAAAACAGCCATGCCACCATGGCATGGCGGTGCTAGGAGCTCTGTGAAAGCCCTCCTCACCACCACTCCCTCAGTCTCACACTCACTGCTCTGCCTGGGGAGTGTCCCTTAGCTTAGGCCACAGCTCTCAGGGGAAAACAACCACCTTTTAGAGGGACTGGGCAATGCTCTGGCCGTAAAGCCAAAGAAATATCAGCTTAAAGGCAATTAAAAAGAAAATAGTCTGTTTTGAGAAGAGGCCAGAGGTTGGTGTTTTCAAAGCTGTCGAAGCATACACTACCGTTCAAAAATTTGGGGTCACTTAGAAATATCCTTGTTTTTGAAAGAAAAGCCCATTTTTTGTCCATTACAATAACATCAAATTGATCAGAAATACAATGTAGACATCGTTAATGTTGCAAATGACTATTGTAGCTGGAAATAGCTGATTTTGAATGGAATGTCTACATAGACATACAGAGACCCATTATCAGCAACCATCAATCCTGTATTCCAATGGCATGTTGTGTTAGCTAATCCAAGTTTATCATTTTAAAAGGCTAATTGATCATTAGAAACCCTTTTGAAATTATGCTAGCACATCTGAAAACTGTTGTTCTGATTAAATAACTAATAAAACTGTCCTTTTTAGACTAGTTAAGTATCTGGAGCATCAGCATTTGTGGGTTTGATTACAGGATCAAAATGGCCAGAATCAAACAACTTTCTTCTGAAACTCGTCTGTCTATTCTTGTTCTGACAAATGAAGGCTTTTCCATGCGAGAAATTACCAAGAAACTGAAGATCTCATAAAACGCTGTGTACAACTCCCTTCACAAACTGGCTCTAACCAGAATAGAAAGAGGAGTGGGAGGCCCCGGTGCACAACTGTGCAAGAGGACAAGTATATTAGAGTCTCTAGTTTGAGAAACAGATGCATCACAAGTTCTCAACTGGCAACTTCATTAAATAGTACCCGCAAAACACCTGTCTCAATGTCAACAGTGAAGAGGCTACTCCGGGATGCTGGCCTTCTAGGCAGAGTTGCAAAGAAAAAGCCATATCTCAGACTGGCCAATAAAAATAAAAGATTAAGATGGGCAAAATAACACAGATACTGAACAGAGGAAGATTGTTATGGACAGACAAATCTAAGTTTGAGGTGTTCGGATCCCAAGAAGAACATTTGTGAGACGCAGAAATAATGAAAAGATGCCGGAGGAGTGCTTGATGCCATCTGTCAAGCATGGTGGAGGCAATGTGATGGTCTGGGGGTGCTTTGGTGATGGTAAAGTGGGAGATGTGTACAGGGTAAAAGGAATCTTGAAAAAGGGAGGTTATCACTCCATTTTGGAATGTCATGCCATACCATGTGGACGGCGTTTAATTGGAGCCAATTTCCTCCTACAACAGGACAATGACCCAAAGCACAGCTCCAAACTATGCAAGAACTATTTAGGGAAGAATCAGTCAGCTGGTATTCTGTCTATAAAGGAGTGGCCAGCACAGTCACCGGATCTCAACCCTATTGAGCTGTTGTGGGAGCAGCTCGACCGTAAGAAGTGCCCATCAAGCCAATCCAACTTGTGGGAGGTGTTTCAGGAAGCATGGGGTGAAATCTCTTCAGATTACCTCAACAAATTGACAACTAGAATGCCAAAGGTCTGCAAGGCTGTAATCCTGCAAATGTAGGGTTCTTTGACGAAAGCAAAGTTTGAAGAGCACAATTATTATTTCAATTAAAAATCATTATTTATAACCTTGTCAACGCCTTGACTATATTTCCTATTCATTTTGCAACTTATTTCATGTGTGTTTTCATGGAAAACAAGGACATTTCTAAGTGACCCCAAACTTTTGAACGGTAGTGCAAGTTCTTTATTCTAGTGTAAGAAGTCAACATCAGTGTTTACACAGAGAACCCATGCTATGATATATCTTCACACAGTGGTTGGTGAAGGAATGATATTACAGTGTAAGTAAAGTTTTATATAAAAAACTCAGTCATTCATGGTTCATTTAGTGATTTTCTACAAGTGCCTCCTTCCTATCCTTTGGTTCATGGTTTTCTGACAATAGTAAATGGCAAAATGTGAACAATTGCAGGAAACTAGCTTTAAAACAGATTTTTTTTTTGTCTAAACTGCCAAGATGGGGACCTCTAAAATTTTCTCTGAAATGTATCCGGGCCAAGGGGCCGACCTCGCTCATTGCCACGGCCCTCTGCCACGCCCACCACCTAAGTCCCTTTTTGATCCAGAAAAAAAGACAAAAATTCTAACTTCTTCAAGAGTTTCATCTTCTCTTGTAAATATGGTGATGATTATGGAAGATCTGAATTCCAACTCATCCACTGAGCAAAGTCATTCATTATGCCATCGCTAGGGTCAACGGGCTTGATAACTAAAACCATGTTAAAGTGGAATTGAGCCAAACGTCCTTAGCCTGTAACATTAGTAGCCCTACCAATCTGTCTTCGGGATTGGACACCGAAAGCCGAACAGTAGTTGCTAAGCAGAACGCAGGGATTTTCTTTTCCGTTCACTGGTTTATCCCCCTTTCACTCTTTTTAAATAAAACACACACACACACAGAGAGAGAGAGAGAGCCATAAAACATAATGTATAAGTCTCAGGGAACAGAGCACTGGAATAAACTGCTTTGAGCCTGGAGTTCCTCATCAGTCGTACCTGACAAAGATGAGAAAAAAAAGCCTCTCCACCTCTCCAGCCCCCGACAAGCAGACTCTGTGTGCTGCGCATTTCCCCCCCAATTAGGAGCAGACGCCTCTGCTGCCCCATGAGCCCGTGGAGCCGGGAGCTCTGAGACGTGTCTGTTCTGTGGCTCGACCGCTGCCCGGGGAGCACTGTTAACGCACCCACAAAGAAGCCACAACAGCAATCACACAGCGAGAGAGAAGAATGAGAGAACATCCCCAACACCCATTAAACGTTGGAGGAAAATAAAGAAAGAAGTGATACGAAGAGGGGATGATCAAGAGGAGCGATTTTTTTAAACTATTGGGTGGGCTCAGTTGGATACTCCATCACAAGAGACAGCGCCAGAACAATGTTCTCCCCACCCTGGCCATGTAGTTCATGGGCCCCACAATAACAACAACAACATAAAGCATCTTCTTGAAGTGGGTTTTGTTGTTAGTTATCACAAATTGGATTATTGCATCATTTTCAAATAAATCAATAATGTGGAGCTTGTTTCTCTGGATTTACATAGAAGAGCAACAAGTTTGATGCCAAATGTGCAAAGTCACCCTAAAGGCAGCTAATAAAAAACATGTAAAATATTGACTGCTGTATCTCCATGGATAACACAAAGAGGAGAAACAGGATGATAAAAATGAGTAGGCTCCAAACATAGGCTTCATCCAGTGATTGCCTGCAAAGAATTTCATAGCAACCATATCATCCTCACCGTAATACCCCCTATTTTTGGGACAGGAAAGTGTTTAACTAACAGACAAATGTAGGACTAATAAAAGCTGTTTAAAAGCTATTGCTGATTTCACAATATGCAGTAGGCTATAAGAGAGATGTTCAGTAGAATACATGAACAGTTAGTGGAAGGTTTGGTGTGTGAAGAAAAAGGCCTTTTGCTTGACTAATTAGATCTCAGTCAAAACATGTCCTAATCAGCATCTCTCAGTAAAAAGCCTGTTCATTAATCTTAAGGCATAGTGGTAAAGAGAGCAGCATGGGTGGCATTCTACCCTCTCTCACGCACACACACAACTTACCAAAGAAAATGTATTTAAAAAAATAAAGTTTCCCACATCAGAGAGAGAGAGAGCAATAAAGGATTTTGTTACACTAGGCTCGTTTAGATAGGCAGAGCAATTTGTGCAAAAAGAGCAAATCCCATTTGAAAACAACTAACATTGTATTTAAGACACTAAAATGGCTTGCAATAATTTGCTGCAAATTAAGATTACAACTCTTTTTAGTGCCTTGTGGCCTTATTGCCTGTGGTCCAGAAGTGGCAGCGATTGCATTTTAATTCCGAACATTAAACCTCCCTCCTTGCCCACAATTATTTATCAGGATATATCACAGCTTCTTATGTTTTCCCTTTAATTGATGCATGGCAACACTGCTCGGGACCATTTCAGAGCATGAACTAACATTTTGGTCAAGTTTGCGAGGTTGGGGGAGGAGGAGAAGAAGACAGAGAGAGGAGGCGGAGGCCGACAGGAGCTGTGAGAACACGGCCCCTCTGTGGTTTGGGTTGAAGAGAGAAGATAAAGTACATAGTAATACTGGGCTCCCTGAATCAGAGGCAGGACTGGCCTACCAGCACTCATGTTTTACAATGGCTTCTACATGTCTCCACAGACACCCAGTTAGATATTTAAAAAGCAGCAGGCTCACCTTGAGAGGAGGATAAGAACAGTGGCAGCAGGACGAGGGTGGTCCTCTGGAACTGTCAGGAAAGAGCTGTCACTGTCTTCCTTTGGAAACTGTCTCCAGCAGACACACTGTGAATGCTATAATTAACTAGCTCGGGGCGATCTGAAGACAACAAAATTACACCACAATAGACGGTAAACTAATATCATAAAGGGTAATGGGCATGTTCATTATAGTCAACAGGATTTGTGTATGGAATAAGATAGATGGCCCTAATTGCAGTGCATGTGTACATGTGGGTGTGTGAGTTCATCTGTGTGTCAACATCAATTACTGCCCCATTCTCTCACTCTCACTCCTAAGAATGGAGAATCTCTGCTGTCATCTTTCCCTGAGTTGATTCATTTCCATCAGACATGCATGAGGGCTGGATTAGGGCACGCCGCCCACAGCCCCACCTGATCCCACAAACACCTTCATCTGTACATTTCCCACCCTGGGCCCGTCTGGCTGTTAAGCCCTGAGGTGATGCCTGCCGCTCGGGGCAGAGATAATATCTCTATGTGGGCGACTCTCAGATTACATGATTTTGCCCTGGTACACTGCCCCTACAGCCCAAACAATCACAGGTCAGGGGCCCATTATACCTACAGTGAAAAGTGCAGCCAGGGATCTCTATTTTTCTAACAAGTGAGAGCACAGAGCAGAGAGAGAGAGAAGAGAAAGTTACAGACAAGAACAGGAAAAGAGAATAGAAGAGGTGGAGACAGAGGAAAAAAGAGAGTGAGAGAGAAAGAAAGCAAGAACGAAAGAAAAGGAGACAGAGAGGGCAGAGAAACTCGAGGAGGCTCAGCAGACATGCATGCAGTCAAACCCCAACTCTCTGAGAGAACGCCAGAGACAGGGAAGACACTTAGTTCCAACACTAACACCAGTAATGGCTCCAAAATGGAGTTCACACGAGCCTGGTGCTACACAGGAGCAGCCAAGAAAACAGTCAGCCTAAATCAGAGACCTGAATGGCAACAGAAAAAAACTGAAGCAAATTCCTGCTTCAGTCAAAAGGAACTCCAAAACCGTCTGACACAGGAACTGGACGTGTTCGGGAATGACTGTCTCTCGTCTGTACTGAAGAAACGAAGGAGGAAATAACTAAAAATGTACCGTATGGAATTCAACGACGTAGAGAGGACAAGGAAGGTGCAACCAGGGAAACAGATTGATAGAATGTAGCAGACAGTCTTAACGAAGCAGTTGTTCCTATGGGGCACAAACATCTTGCAGGCAGTGGCTATCTGCAACTCAGCACTCAGAACAGCCGTAATCACAAGGTCCTTCACCTGACTTATCAACACTGGAACACACAGGAACATAGACAGCAAGGTGACATTTAGTCTGAGACATGGCATGGGTTACTCTGTCCACTTTACACAGGGCCCTAGAGAACTTTACACTAGACACAAAGTGACTAGAATATCACAACATCTGGGATACAATCTGCGGTTACAGGTTGCCATGTACTGTATATTCAGCTCTGCTGAGTATTTAGACAGAGAAGAGAAGGGTGAGGATCTGGATGTAAGATTGAATCTGGATGAACTACAGCAACATCTTGACAATACTAACTCATTTCTTTGATTGTGCATGGACAATAGCATGGCCGTTCTGAGCCAGGAGAGGGTGGGGGAAGGTTCAAGAGAGAGTGAAGAGTTTAGGCTACTCACATGTGGTGTCCTTTCCCTCCTGCTATAAATACCAGAGCATTGCACTCCTGCTCCATTTGTTCCTATAATCCTCCACTTCAGGGTCATTATAACTGAAAAAAAACAAGACAAACAATGTCTGGCTTTTTCCAAAACAGCCTTGTGAATGAATTCCACGCAAGCGTGTTGAAAATATGGTCATTGGGAAACTGGAGTGGTTGTCTATTATCTTGTTGTGTAAAATAGTACACAGGGACACTCAAAGTCAATCTTAAATGATTCATTGGTTATTGTCAGCGCGCTGGAGAGGTTCCAACCAATAGTATTCATGTCAATCAGGGCAGTCCCAGCAGTCTTATATACGGCTATACACAGAGAAGTTATATTTGCATGATTTAGCATCATTAATTAATCATTATGTTTCATTCATGTAACAGACCAATACTGGTTCATAACAAGTGACAGACCAATATCTCACGAAGCTTCTCCTCTCTAAGCTGAGACCTTGAAACTGAGATATATTTAGTTTGTTCTCAAAACAAGGTCTGGGCGTACTGCCAAATTGCAGCTACTGAGAGTGAGGATTTGTACAGTCAGCCACTTACATGAACACAGAAATTGGTTTATAGAACAGCACATGAATAGAACACAGAAATTAGTTATAAGAAAAGCACAAACAATAAAATTCTCGTTACCATCAAATACATACCATTCAAATGGCCAAGACACAAAGTTGTATGATTTGCTCTGTTTTTTCAATTCCATGCTCCCTCAATCAGCTACATATTAATTTAGAGATTCCTTAGGAGAATGGAGAAGTGGCTGTTGACTGCAGATCCCAGGTTACGCTGTAGTTAGTGAGATGCATGAACTGGATGTTGAAATGGATCTTGATGTTCTTTGTGCCACGGTCGTACTTCACTGTGGCAAACCTGGTGGCAGTGTTTTGCTGTAACATACAATTTCCAAAACTAACAACAGATCTCTACACAGAGTGATGATTACTTACAATAAATACAGTAATTCATATGATTGATCTTTGACAGCCTTAGAGGGTCAATTAGTAGAACAGAGATATGTTTCCCCCTATTGTACTGTATTAAAGAGGACTGGACACCACATGTGGAATAATGAGGATTCCTTGGCATACAGTGAGTACCTGAATACCATCAAACATAATGGAATGTCAAAGAAAAAAGTGGTATTTGCAACTCAGCCTGGATTTATTACCCTCAGTTAATAATCAAGCACGTTGTGCGATGAACAGCAGTGTGTGTGTGTGTGTGTGTGTGTGTGTGTGTGTGTGTGTGTGTGTGTGTGTGTGTGTGTGTGTGTGTGTGTGTGTGTGTGTCACTCTGTGCAGCACGTATATCTGTCAAGCCAAGCAGAGATGAGCCATTTAATCCATCATCCACCCATCTCTGCACCCAACCCCACTGGAATCCTGACTATCTTAATGAGTCATCCTTAAGAATATAGTAATACAGCTGGCTCCAGGCAAAGACACAGCTGAATTCTATATTGTGCAATGCCTTCATTGATCTAATATGAGAAGAAATAAACTAAACATTGCTCATCTTGCAAATTGTCGCTGAGACACGCCATCATTTGTAGTCTGTCACTGCAGATTTATAAATCTGAGACTCATAAGATTATTACAGCAAAATATCATTACAATGTGTAATAAACCTGTCATCTCCTGGTGACCGTTTGACCATTGAGACAATGGAGAGTTTTGTTTGTAAGTGCCACCAAGACCTCCCGGGTGGCGCAGTGGTTAAGGGCGCTGTACTGCAGTGCCAGCTGTGCCATCAGAGACTCTGGGTTTGCGCCCAGGCTCTGTCGTAACCGGCCGCGACCGGGAATTGGCCTAGCGTTGTTCGGGTTAGGGAGGGCTTGGCTGGTAGGGATGTCCTTGTCTCATCGCGCACCAGCGACTCCTGTGGTGGGCCGGGCGCAGTGCGCGCTAACCAAGGTTGCCAGGTGCACGGTGTTTCCTCCGACACATTGGTGCAGCTGGCTCCTGGGTTGGATGCGCACTGTGTTAAGAAGCAGTGAGGCTTGGTTGGGTTGTGTATCGGAGGACGCATGACTTTCAACCTTTGTCTCTCCCGAGCCCGTATGGGAGTTGTAGCGATGAGACAAGATAGTAGCTACTAAAATAATTGGATACCATGAAAAAGGGGTACAATTTTAAATATATATATTTTTTTTTTAAAGAAAGTGCCACCAAGTCTTACCACTCATCAGTGGCAGACAGAAATGTTGAGACTGCCCTCTACTGGTCATTGCCTTGTAAGTTCCTGACTACAATTGCTACAGTACCTTTCTTCACAACTTTCATGAGGACAGAGTGTAATTGCAAAGCCATTATCCGAGATGGACCTCTTGACCCACTATGACCTGGCAAATACAGATTAGATAGCCCATATAGAACCATTGGCCATTACTTGTAAAAGGAAAGATCCAGTACACAGCTCACCTGGCCAGGCTCTCCTCATGAAGATAGATAGCGAGTAGATCATACGATGTCAACAGCACATACAACCGCACATCAAACTTGAAGTCTGGAAACAATTTATTAAACATAGATCAACATTTCTGCTTTTCTGACTACTGTCTTCATCTACATGAGTAACTGATTTGACAACACTTGATGGGCAAAAACCCACCATCAATCAGAAACAAATTATTGATGTAGCGAGACACTAAAATGTTGTCATCCATTGGAATCTGGTTAGGGTTTGAAGGGTGAGGCTCAAATATATGTACCTGGTGCATTATGTGTTATAAAACACATAATGCACCAGGCACAGTATGATCAAGTCAGACACATGACATTGGCCAATCAAAGAGAAACCCCTTCCTGTAGAGCAGTCTATCAGAGCCCTATCAGTGGGTAGGAGTGGGGTCATTTATGAGGCTAAAATGTGTTGCAGGTGTTGAAGCTGAGGAGGGATGGGGGTGGGGGAGGTGGAGAGCTGTGAACCTCAGGGCTGGCTACAGTTCAGAGGGAAAAAAACAAATGAACATTCTTCTTTCCAAATATCACCCTGACATTCTTTCCACTGTTTCATAAAAATACCTCAAAAGAAAAAGTGTTTATTGCTTGTCCAAGTCAGAGAACCTTGTGGAGCTCTTCCAAAGCCAATGCCTTGAAGTGTGTGATTTACTCAACAACGCTTAATGTCTATGACACACACACACACACACGTAACTGGCCATATTGTTTCATTTACAACACAAGTTCGCTCAGGTCATTATCCGAGACTTAAGTTGAGTGTATCTATAACACAGTAACACTTTAACAAAACAGAATTCTTCCTTTGGCATATCCCTTACATTGCTGACCAGGTGGATACCTCGTCCTCAAGTAGATGCTACAGGCTTTATGATCCAAGGGCCCTTGTCCTTGATGAAAGAACCTGAGGGTGAGGCAGAGAGAGGACGGGGATGTGTGGTGTGAGAGAGACTAGAGGAGAATCATGGTGGCTTGTTGTGTTTACATTTACAGTAAGTAAGTTAGCAGACAAGCAAGACTTACTGAAGAACTCCTGGTACTCTGAGGGAAGCACAAAAGGTCTAAGGGACGATGTGGAAGTTTTTAAAGCCGTGAGCCTGCTGCATCCGCTGGATGTTTTTATACAGCCGGTCTTTAAGCGTCAGTTCATATGACCTGGAAATGAACAGGGCCATTGACCTTTCAGCTCGAAATGCTTGAGTTCTCCACATCTTGGACGCTGAGAGAAATAAGACCTTGTACAAACACAATGGCAACGAGACTCCTGCATGACAGTTTGATTCATTTCATGTTTTAGAAAGGCACTGGTCCAAACAAAATGTACTTTACTGTGGAAGCCAATAAACACAAGCCCGATTTGAAGGGGTATAAAATGCTAAACAGTGTGAACCTTTACATCAGGACGTGTAGCAAGCCAATTGGACATAGTTCTACGTACAGTTGGACACACTGAGGTACCTAGGGAAGTGGTTGACCTTCTGGAAGTCTTGGAGGCTACGTAGGAGGTAAGGCTTGAGGTGATACCACGTCCACATGAGGTTGAAGTCATTACTGTTTAAATGGATCTGAAAATAGGACCTTCCAGTCAAGTTCAGATCTAAACGTTATGTACGTCAGACTACTTAAAGGAACTACTCACAGTAAGACCACACTATATGCAATGGCAGGGGAAATCGGGAAAGAAATGGACACCAGTTGAAGGACATCATAACAGGAAAAATATAGCCTTGGTGCAAACATGAGGTTTACACAGTTGATTACCACCACATCACATCTGACAGCTTGATAAGGATGGATCTGAGGCTCAGATCCGATACTCAGCCGCTAATCTGCTGAAATATAGGCCTCTAACTTCAAATCATCTCAAAGGGAGGCCAGCTCACCAGCTATATTCATCACCATCATATTACTTTATATCTGTTTTGTTTTATTCCTACCCTTCTGTGCTCCTTTGTGAAGAGTCAGGTTTGGCATGGGCCTGCACTTCTATGAGAAAGCCAGATGTTTGCAATAGAGTGTTATTAAACGTTGGCTCTAGGGATGATGTGGCAGACACTGGCCTGCCTTTGATGATGAGTTTAGTGGGAGTCAAGAGGCATTGAAGTGAAATAAAAATTGACTTAATAGTAAGTGCTTGGATGGAGCGATAATGGCGAGTGGGCTCCCTTGTGAAACAGGATAAATGCTACGGTGGGCCAACTTTTTGTCCATGGGTGCATTCCCATGCTTTGAGATAGGCAGTGTCAGTCAAACATCAGCCCTCTTATCCCCTTACAGCACAATATGTGCAAGTGAATCAGAATGAGACATTCTTTGAACATTTCATATAGTACCTCATGGAATCTATGATTGGTAAGCATGCCACGCACCAGCCGGCTCTCCGTGTGCACAATCTTGAAGGCCAGGTTGTACCATTGTAAAGACAAAGTAGGAACATAACATTATCATTCAACAGGAATTAAGGAATAGGACAGAATAACAACAGAATTCTATGCTCTCATGTATTTTAGAACGTTTCTTATGGACCTCAGTACCTCCAACAGAACAGATGTTTTCATCCTTAGAGACGATGGCTTGAGCAAAGAACACCAGGATTGGGACCTTCCTGCTGAGGCCACTCCCGGCAATGCAAGGATGGTCTCTGATAAAACAGAAACGCATCAATAAACTATTCTTCTTATTCTTACATTGAGAGGCTCATGCAGGGTCAAGCAACACATTAGTAGTTTATTCTATTTTCACTCAATCTCATAGAGCCAAATCCCCAAAATAAGATAAATGGGTGACAAAACAGTCATAAAACTCCCATGAAAATAAGAGAAAAGCCTCTCAGACAGGGCATACAGATGTAGGATCTTAATTTGATCACTCTTTTGTAGCTGAGAATTTTCCTGCACAGCAGGAACACAAACTTGTAGTGTATTCAAGGATTAAAAAAGGTTCTAAAGCTTTTAATTTCCACTTTCAAATATCCAACTTAATTTGCACAACAAAACATGTATCAACCCCTACAATATATATATATATATATATATATATATATATATATATATATATATATATATATATATATATATATATATATATATTTATATATATATATATTCATTAAAATCCACATAATAATTCACATTTCCTGTTGCTGCAGGATTATTTTCCTGCTGCAGCAAATTGGCTCAAATTAAGATCCTACATCTGTACCCTTAACCTAAAGCTGTATAACCTGTCTCGAAATGTTGAGTTTAAAATCCAAAATGATGCTACCCTTAGCTTACCTCAGGGTGTTGGAATGCAATATGACAAGGTGTTTACTCTACCAGACCAGAGAAAGGTCGGGGCCTCACACAGTCTCATAGGTACTGCAAAATAACATACCTGTCAACTAACAAACACCCTGGTAACATTGCACTGAAAATATATGATAGTACCAGACACAGCCAGCATGTCTGTGGCCATGGTGGAGATAAGATGGCATGCTGATGGAGAAGAACTCTATCAGACGTGACCAATGATGGGTGTGGTATGTAAATAATACCTGCTCTTGGCTCAGCTATCCAAAAATGTCAGCCAAAACAAAGCTCCCATCTAATATGATATCTAAAGTTCCAGAGTATTAGTCACTCAACACAAGGTCTAGTCCAGTAATACTGGGCTCTTGGAATACGCTTGTTAAAGATCTTGCAAGCTATGGTAATGTTTCTGTAATAAACATATGGATTACAGAGCTTGATATTCCTGTAAATTTGCCAGTGGCACACTGGGCCAATGCCAAGTCAAAAGCTCCATGACATAATTTCAATAGAGGTGATTTTCTCTTTCATTTGCGGGCTTAGCAAGTAGCCAAACTTTAACTTGGCAATATCATATTTAAAATCAAATGTTATTTGTCACATTCGCTGAATAGAACAGGTGTAGACCTTACCGTGAAATGCTTAGTTACAAGCCCTTAAACAACAATGCAGTTCAAGAAATAGAGTGAAGAAAATATTTACTAAAGTAAAAAAATAAATAATAATAAATAACAATAACGAGTCTATATACAGGGGGTACCGGTCCCGAGTCAATGTAAGGGGGTACAGTTTTGTCATGGTAATTTTACATGTAGGCAGGGGTAAAGTGACTATACATAGATAATAAACAGCAAGTAGCAGCAGCGTAAATAGTCCGGGTGGCCATTTGATTTTCATGCTCAATTGTTCAGCAGTTTTGTGGCTTGGGGGGTAGAAGCTGTTAAGGCGCCTTTTGGTCCTAAACTTGGCGCTCCGGTATCACTTGCCATAAGGTAGTGGAGAGAACAGTCTATGATTTGGGTGACTGGAGGGGGCCTTCCTCTGACACCACCTAGTATATAGGTATTGGACGGCAGGAAGCTTGGCCCCATGATGTACTGGGCCGTATGCAGTACACTCAGTAGCGTCTTACGGGGAAATACCGGATGTGTTGTTGCCTACCCTTACCACGTTGGGGCGGCCCATCAGGAAGTTGGGGCGGCCCATCAGGGACCTTAGCTAAGTGATGAGCTTTGTGGGCACTATGGTGTTGAACGCTGAGCTGTAGTCAATGAACAGCATTCTCACATAGGTGTTCCTTTTATCCAGGTGGGAAAGGGCAGTGTGGAGTGCGATTGCGTTTGCGTCATCTGTGGATCTGTTGGGGTGGTATGCGAATTGGAGTGGGTCTAGGGTTTCCGGGATGATGGTGCTGACATGAGCCATGACCAGCCTTTAAAAGCGCTTCATGGCTACCGAACACTATGGGGCCGTAGTCATTTAGGCAGGTTACCTTCGCTTTCTTGGGTACAGGAACTATGGTGGTCTGCTTGAAACAAGTAGGTATTACAGACACGGTCAGGGAAAGGTTGAAAATTTCAGTGTAGACACTTGCCAGATGGCTCGTGCATGCTTTGAGTACACATCCTGATAATCAGTCTGGCCCCGCGGCTTTGTGACTGTTGATTTGTTTAAAGGTCTTGCTCACAATGGCTATGGAGAGCGTGATCACACAGTCATCCAGAACGGCTAGTGCTCTCATGCATGCTTCACTGTTGCTTGCCTCGAAGCGAGCATAAAAGGCATATTTACACTGATTCTTTGGAGTGTTAGTGACTAACAGGAGTGTGCAATCTCAAAAAAGAGTGTTATTATTAGTAATTCTGAACAGTCAGAAGGCTACAGTTGTAGGGCCCTAACAAAACCATTTTGTTTTTTGCCAAATTCTGTTTTCCACATAACGAACTAACAGCTTTGGAAATCTGTAGTTTTTCTCATCAATGATATAGCTTCCATTGAAAATAGCATTATTATAATATTTTTCTTCACTGGCCCAAGCAGGCCACGGCCACTGGCCCAAGCAGGCCTCCCAGGCCAACCCTGTACTTTAGCTTGATTCTAAAATGGATTAAATAGGTTTTCCCCTCATCAATCTATACACAATACCCCATAATGACAAAGTAAAAAATAAAAACTGAAATGGGATGGGATGGTGCCAGGTTTCCTCCAGATGTGATGCTTGGCATTCCGTCCAAAGAGTTCAATATTGGTTACATCAGAACAGAGAATCTTGTTTCTCATGGTCTAAGAGTCTTTTAGGTACCTTTTGGAAAATTCCAAGCAGGCTGTCATTTGCTTTTACTGAGGAGTGTGTCATGACTGTCCTGACCAAGTCAGGTTACAGGAGACCACAACCCTACAGATTATCTCTCAACCCCAACAGAGGAGGAGAGATCTAGGGGTCTGAAGATGCAGGGGGCTTTATGGCCCCTCACGGCCCTGGTAAACCTCAGACCACAGACAAATTCCTTTGTCCCGTTACTATGGAGAACCAGCCTCAGAACATTAAACATGAAATAAAGGGACTTTGGAACAATGGTTTCCGTCAGCCACAATGGTGGTCATGACGATAGATGGACTGTGAAAAATGTTTGTTATTTTTGTTCTGTTATTAAAGGTTAATAGAGGACGTTATTACGAAAACATTGTAATGTGAAGGGTTTTCCTAGTATATGTTTGATGTTTATACATTGTACGTTGTATGGAAAATATCCAAATCAAAGAGAATGTTTTGGGGAAGATGAAATGTTAAGTTAGTTGTCTAAAATGGGATTTGAGAAAAACCTAACCCTTGCGTCATTAACTTGGTACGCCCAGAGAATTGCCCTAAAGGCAGCTACGCCCACTTCTGACCCAAGGGTATAAAACCTGTGAGTATAGAACAGGACTACGTGACCCCAGCTGCAGCAGGGTCTTAAAAAGTCAACAAACCCAGACGTAAGTTTGAGGACAAAGAAATCCTTTTCTACCCAAGCTACAGATGAGTAGCTGTGTCTAAGCGGGTGAATTCAAGTCAAACCACCTAGCCTCCATCTCCCATCGAATCATGGTATCTAAAGGGTTTCATTCCTATGCTCTGAGCTACAGAGCTGTCTGGCCTCAGAAGACCCCTTCCAGAGAAAGGGGTGAGGGAACAGACTCCTAAGCCAAAAAGGACACTGACACCTGGAAGACGGTCAGAGAGGTCCACCGGAGTAACGCGTCATCGAACAGCTGAAGGCCTACGCAGAGAATATCATTCCCAAGTAATTACATCATTATATTCTGACCCATAAGAGCGGCAGTTTGAGGCAAGGCTAGGGTTAGAATAGCATAGCTGACAAATTCACCCAAATGTATATTTCTCTTGTGTACTTCTTTCTGTTCTCTCTCTTTTGAAATTCCCATTGTGGGTAACACGCGCCATAGTGTGTTGGCCCCTTATACTAAGTTCTAATCAATAGCCTATAATGTGTTTTGTCTATGTGTATCTTTTATCATAATTTTAGCTTTTTAGTAAATAAATATTCAATTAAGATTGGTGTGGTACGAATTCATTAGTGGGACCCGGGTCCGTGCAGATTCACGCTCTATACGACGTTCAGAACGAGATTGTTCGAGGCAACTGGTTAATTAGCGGCTGTTGTAAAATCGATATTCTGATATTCTTTGAGTTAATTTGGGAAATAGAAACTCAATAAAAACTAGTTTTCCCATGGTGCCTCTGGTTAATGAGTTAATAATTGCGTGATTCAGTTAATCACGTAATTAGAAACTTGTAATCATTTGATGAGCAACACTTGTCACATTAACTAATACAATGTCACGACAAGTGGCTTCTGTCTGGCCACTCTTCCATAAAGGCCTGATTGGTAGAGTGCTGCAGAGATGGTTGTCCTTCTTGAAGGTTCTCCCATCTCCACAGAGTAACTTTGGAGCTCTGTTAGAGTGAACATCGGGTTCTTGGTCACCTTCCTGACCAAGGCCCTTCTCCTGCAATTTCTCAGTTTGGCCGGGCGGCCAGCTCTAGGAAGAGTCTCAGTGGTTTCAAACTTCTTCCATTTAAGAATAATGGATGCCACTGTGTTCTTGCGGACCTTCAATACGGCAGACATGTTTTGGTACCCTTCCCCAGATTGTACCTCAACACAATCTCAGCGCTCCACGGACAATTCCTTCTACCTCGTGGCTTGGTTTCTGACATGCACTGTCAACTGTGGGACCTTATATAGACAGGTGTGTGCCTTTCCAAATCATGTCCAAATCAAATTAATTTACCACAGGTGTACTCCAATCAAGTTGTGGAAACAGCTCAAGGATCATCAATGGAAACAGGGTGCAACTGAGCTTAATTTCGAGTCTCATAGCAAAGGGTCTGTATACTTCTGCAAATAAGATATTTCTGTTTTTATTTTTATAAAATTTGCAAAAATTTCTAAAAACCTGGTTTTGCTTTGTCATTAAAGGGTATTGTGTGTAGATTGATAAGGAAACATTTTTATTTAATCAATTTAAGAATAAGGCTACAAAACGTGGAAAAGTTGTCGGGGTCTGAGTACTTTCCGAATGCATTGTATGTTGAGCCCTGGACTGCTATGATACATTTACAGGAGCTGTGCTGCTAGACATCATGTGTCACTACAGAGGAGTGAGCTTTAATAAATCTAATTTATTTATAAAGCCCTTTTTACATCAGCCAATGAAACCCAGCCTAAAACCCCAAACAGCAAGCAATGCAGAAGCACATAGTTGTATTAGTTAGGCTAGTGCCGTGGCAGCATCCTCACCAGTAATAACCCAGTATCTACCTAACATAGGCTCAAGACTCACACGGAGGTCAAACTCATTTCAATATTAAGCATGCAGTGCTTAATAATGTAGGCCTATTGAATGTCTTGAGGGAGATTTGTCTGGCACTAAAGACGCTTGAAATCAATAATACATTTTAGTCTGATTGATGACCAGGTCTTCAGACTGTTTTCTTCACAGATTCCATTACAGCTACATGCAAGTGATCTAAGGTGCACTGAACATGCATTCTAATTTGTTTCCAAAGAGTTTTGCCCTCTAATGACATTTGAATTCAGGAATAGATTAAGACTAGACCGTGAACTTCTTGGCCTAATCTACTGTGGAAGTACATGGTCTATTTAAAGACTACTGGAGGTGCCAGGCTATTTAAGTGCCAAAATCATCACATTTAAATACACCAAATAAACCAGGATTAATTTAGATTGCACTGTAAGCTCCAGTGAACTAACTTTACCCACATATTGATGCTTTACACAGTATATTTAGCTATAACTGTTCTTCATTAAGCATAATAAGGCAGTGTCACAGTGTTTATGAACACTTAGAATTTAATAGGATCTCTGCGGTTCCCATTATGATTGAGTTTAAACATTGACATATATGTATTACTTATCCCAGTAATGTTGCTTTCTACAACTAGAAGGACATGTAACCCACCCAATCAGAACCGTCACTTACTCTTGCTCGTCCTCTGAGGAGGACTCGGAATCCTCTTTATCCCAGATCACTGCTAGCATTTCCACCACAGTGAAGTACCTCCTGATTAAATCTGCTTTGAGTCAGGTATCGATCTGGGGTAATGACTGTGGTCATCTCCAGTTCTCACCGTCTACTGTTGAAATATCAGTCTAGTTAAAACATAGCATATTATTACTACTGAATAATAAATTGTCTGCAATTGAGAGGAGACATATTATAAAAATAATGTTCATGCATAAATTATGAGTCTGTCCATATCAGCGCTGCCCAGCAACAAACATAATCATAGGTCACACCATGCATTGAAAATGAAACATATTTTGTGTGTTGCTATGTTTTTTTAAATACACTACCGGTCCAAATTTTTAGAACTACTCACTCATTCAAGGGTTTTTCTTTATTTGTACTATTATCTGACCGCAAGGCACTACAGAGGTTAGTGCCTACGGCTCAGTACATCACTGGGGCTAAGCTGCCTGCCATCCAGGACCTCTACACCAGGCGGCATCAGAGGAAGGCCCTAAAAAGATCCCAGCCACCCCAGCCATAGACTGTTCTCTCTACTACCGCATGGCAAACGGTAACGGAGTGCCAAGTCTAGGACAAAAAGGATTCTCAACAGTTTTCACCCCCAAACCATAAGACTCGTAACAGGTAATCAAATGGCTACCCAGGCCATTTGTATTGTGTTCCCCCCCTTTACGCTGCTGCTACTCTCTGTTTATCATATATACATAGTCACTTTAACTATACATTCATGTACATACTACCTCAATTGGGCCGAACAACCAGTGCTCCCGCACATTGGCTAACCGGGCTATCTGCATTGAGAAATGACAGTCCATCATTACTTTAAGACATGAAGGTCAGTCAATATGGAGCATTTCAGTGCAGTCACAAAAACCATCAAGCGCTATGATGAAACTGCCTCTCATGAGGACCGCCACAGGAATGGAAGACCCAGAGTTACCTCTGCTGCAGAGGATAAGTTCATTAGAGTTACCAGCCTCAGAAATTGCAGCCCAAATAAATGCTTCACAGAGTTCAAGTAACAGACACATCTCAACATCAACTGTTCAGAGGAGACTGTGTAAATCAGGCCTTCATGGTCGAATTGCTATAAAGAAACCACTACAAAAAGGACACCAATAACAAGAACAGACTTACTTGGACCAAGAAACACGATGTGGTGTGGAGTCCAAATTGGAGATGTTTGGTTCCAACCGCTGGGTCTTTCTGAGACACAGTATGGGTGAACAGATGATCTCCGCATGTGTGGTTCCCACAGTAAAGCATGGAGGAGGAGGTGTTATGGTGTGGGGGTGCTTTGCTGGTGACACTGTCAGCGATTTTGTTTTTTATTCAAGGCACACTTAACCAGCTACCACAGCATTCTGCAGCGATACACCATCCCATCTGGTTTGGGATTAGTGTGACTATCACTTGTTTTTCAACAGGACAATGACCCAACACACCTCCAGGCTGTGTAAGGGCTGTTTGACCAAGAAGGAGAGTGATGGAGTGCTGCATCAGATGACCTGGCCTCCACAACCACGCGACCTCAACCAAATTGAGATGGTTTGGTATGAGTCGAACCACAGAGTTAAGGAAAAGCAGCCAACAAGTGCTCAGCATATGCCGGAACTCCTTCAAGACTGTTGGAAAAGCATTCCAGGTGAATCTGTTTGAGAGAATGCCAAGAATGTGCAAAGCCATCATCAAGGCAAAGCGTGGCTATTTGAAGAATCTCAAATATAAAATATATTTTCATTTGTTTAACACTTTTTTGGTTACTACATGATTCCATATGTGTTATTTTATAGTTTTGATGTCTTCACTATTATTCTACAATGTAGAAAATAGTAAAAATAAAGAAAAACCCTTGAATGAGTAGGTGTTCTAAAACTTTTGACCGGTAGTTTATATATTACATTTGGAACTTTATTTGTATTATTAACAACAAATCAATACAAAGAGTTTATGCGGAAAACAAGTGTATATTAAGAATATACAAAGAACATTTGGGCGGGCCACCCAAGTGGCGCAGTGGTCTAAGGCACTGCATCACAGTGCTAGCTGTGCCACGAGAGATTCTGTCCAGGATTCTGTCCAAGTCCAGGCTCTGTGGCAGTCATGGGACGGCGCACAATTGGCCAAAATAATAATTATATTAATTACATAAAACATTTACAACTTATTTCTATCATAAATAAAGAATGCAAGCAGCACAGCTCTCCATAATTGTCACGGTTTTCATATGGTGAAGGAGAGTCGGTCCAAACTGCAGCGTGTCTATTGTGATCCATGTTTAATAAAACAAACGTAACACGAATCAATACAAAACACTACAAAACAAATAAACGAAAACCGAAACAGCCTAAACTGGTGTCAACTAACACAGCACAAGGACATCAAGACACTAAGGACAATCACCCACGAAATACAAAGTGAAACCCAGGCTACCTAAATACGGTTCCCAATCAGAGACAACGAGAATCACCTGACTCTGATTGAGAACCGCCTCAGGCAACCAAACCTATGCAACACACACCCCTAATCAGCCACAATCCCAATAACTAAAAAACCCCACTAAGAAATACAACGAACATAAACCCATGTCACACCCTGGCCTGACCAACTAATTAACTAAAACACAAAATACTAAGACCAAGGCGTGACAATAATAGTGTAAAATCTTCATAAATGTGTTCAATTATAAATCTACTGATGTCTTGCCACAGATTCCTTACATGAGTACAATGCCAAAAAAGATGCAACACTGTTTCTGAGTGGTCATTGCAAAAGGTACAATTTGAATTCGTTTTTTTTGTTTCTTACTTCTTCATATAGTGGTTGGCAGGATAATATTTATGAATAATTTTAAAATAAACTTCCTTAATTTTGTTAATAAGTAGGTATGTGGGTGGCAACATCCAAACTTTTTTCCAATCTACCTCATCCCCATACGGTATTTATTTATTTTTCTTGCTCCTTTGCACCCCAGTATCTCAACTTGCACATTCATCTTCTGCACATCCTACCATTCCAGTGTTTAATTGCTATATTATAATTACTTTGCCACTATGGCCTATTTATTGCCTTAACTCCCCTATCATACCTCATTTGCACATGCTGTATATATATTTTTCTACTGTGTTATTGACTGTATGTTTGTTTATTCCATGTGTAACTCTGTGTTGTATGTGTTGAAATGCTTTGCATTATCTTGGCCAGGTCGCAGATGCAAATGGGAACTTGTTCTCAACTAGCCTACCTGGTTAAATAAAGGTGAAAGAAAAAAGTAAATCAACATTGTCTATCATAGTATTAAAACAATTGATGAAGTATCCACATATGTATGGTGTTTTTATAGTACATAGGTATATATATATATATATATGTATACATACA
Organism: Oncorhynchus masou masou; assembly: GCF_036934945.1. NCBI lineage: Eukaryota > Metazoa > Chordata > Actinopteri > Salmoniformes > Salmonidae > Oncorhynchus > Oncorhynchus masou. Next base: position 28,966,960 of record NC_088243.1, on the reverse strand, counting down.
TACATATATACATTCTTATTGCTGCAGGGGCAGTATTGAGTTGCTAGGATGAAAGGTGCCCAAAGTAAACGGCCTGCTCCTCAGTCCCAGTTGCTAATATATGCATATTATTATTAGTATTGGATAGAACACACTCTGAAGTTTCTAAAACTGTTCGAATGATGTCTGTGAGTATAACAGAACTCATATGGCAGGCAAAAACCTGAGAAGAAATCCAAACAGGAAGTGGGAAATCTGAGGTTGGTCGATTTTCAACCCAGCCCCTATTGAATACACAGTGGGAAATTTGTTGTGTTACACTTCCAAAGGCTTCCACTAGATGTCAACCATCTTTAGAAACTTGTTTGAGGATTCTACTGTGAAGTGGGACCAAATGAGAAGGGAATGAGTAAAGGTCTGCCATGAGCTGACCATGCGCGTTCACATGAGAGGGAGCTCTGTTCCATCGCACTTCTGAAGACAATGGAATTCTGTGGTTGGAACATTATTGATGTTTTATGTTAAAATCATCCTAAAGATTGATTCCATACATTGTTTGACATGTTTCTACAGACAGGAACGGAACTTTTTGACATTTCGTCTGCAACTAGGGATCGCGCTTCATGACTTTCGATTTGTTTATGAAACGTGCTAACAAAAGTAGCTATTTGTACATAAATGATGGACATTATTGAACTAAATCAAACATTTAATGTGGAACTGGGATTCCTGGGAGTGCAAAGGTAAGGGAATAATGCTATTTATGAATAATGTTGACTACCTAATATGGCGGATATCTTTTTGGCTGCTTTGTTGTCTGAAAGCTGTACTCAGATTATTGCAGGGTTTGCTTTTTCCGTAAAGTTTTTTTTAAATCTGACACATCGGTTGCATGAAGGAGAAGTATCTATATTTCCATGTCTAACAATTGTATTTTCATCAACATTTATAATGAGTATTTCTGTAAAATGATGTGGCTCTCTGCAATATCACTGGATGTTTTTGGAACTAGTGAACGTAATGCGCCAATGTATACTGAGATCTTTTTATATAAATATGCACTTTATCGAACAAAACAGAAATGTATTGTGTAACATGAAGTGCCATGAGTGTCATCTGATGAAGATCATCAAAGGTTAGTGATTAATTTTATCTCTATTTGTGCTTTTTGTGACTCCTCTCGTTGGCTGGAAAAATGGCAGAATTTTTCTGTGACTTGGTAGTGACCTAACATAATCGTTTGTGGTGCATTCGCTCTAAAGCCTATTTGAAATTGTACACTTTGGTGGGATTAACTGTCACGCCCTGACCTTAGTTATCTTTGTTTTCTTTATTATTTTGGTTAGGTCAGGGTGTGACAAGGGTGGTTGGTTTAGTTTTTGTATTGTCTAGGTGTTTTTGCCCTGTCTAGTGTTTGTTGTATATCTATGGGGTTTGGGTATTGTCTAGGTAAATGTAGGTCTATGGTGGCCTGAATTGGTTCCCAATCAGAGACAGCAGGTTATCGTTGTCTCGGATTGGGGATCCTATTTAGGTTGACATTTTCCATTTGGGTTTTGTGGGTTATTGTCTATGTGTAGTTGCCTGTCAGCACTTGTGTTATATAGCTTCAAGGGCATTGTTTGTTTGTTTGTTTGTTTGTTTGTTTTGGTGTTCTTCGTTAATTACAGAATGTATGCTTATCACGCTGCGCCTTGGTCTCATCGTTACAACAAACGTGACATTAACAACAAGTTTACCTTTAAAATGGTTTAAGATGCATGTATGTTTGAGGGAATTTTAATTATGAAATTTCTGTTGTTTGAATTCACTGGCTGTTGTCATATCAATCCCGGTAATGGGATTGCAGCCCTAAGAATTAAGAGAATGTTAGAGAAGCAATAGCTGTGCTGGAGTGCGATCATTATGGGTGACCATTCTGATGATATGGAGTGGGAGAATGAAGGGCAAGGATCTGAATGGTCTGTAGAGGAAAGACATAAGAAGAGAGATCATGATACTGAAAGCAACTGAGCGTCTAGTGTAGAAAGCAAAAATAGGGTCACGGTAGGAAGCAAGAGCAAAAATGTGTCGGAGTGGAAAGTTGTGATTGATGAGACCATAGGGCCTCATTTACACCCTACCTGACTAACTAATGCTGTAGAGAAAGAGAGAGATGGGTGAAGTTAAACTAGCCCAGTTAATTGGAAATGGTAGATTTCTAATATTTTGTGGTAGCCAGGCTCAGCAAGGGAAGATTCTGGAAATGGAAAAGCGTAATGGGAAGAAGATTAAGTCATGCACCTGGTGTTTTTGCTAGGTTGAGGGGGAGGTCATCACTGTGTCACGCTGGATAATGATAGGAGACAAGCGCATACGTAATAGGGTTTTTTATTTTTCCACCCAAACAAAAGAGCGAGGTGTAAACCCCTAAACAATACATGGGACAGGACCCGTAAAACATGTGCATAATAACACGGAGCATAGAAGACGATACAACAGCACAGGTACTCACAAGACCAACGGACATAACAACAACCGACAAGGACAACAGGGAACAGAGGGCACACGTGTGTGTGTGTGCGCGCGTGTGTGTGTGTGTGTGAGTGAGAGATATACAGTAGAGATTGGAATAGATAGATATATATAGATATATATATATATATATATATATATATATATATATATCCAAATCAGGGGGAATGGAACCAGGTGCGCATAATGAGACAAGACAGTCCGGGGTTGGTGGTATTGAATCCAGTTCAGTGACAACTAGAAGGTGCCATTTTGTGTGGGAACACTAACTCTATTAAGGTGTGTTTGTTTTGAAAATCATTTCTAGCGGATGTGAAAGATAGGTTCCTTATGTTTCCAAAAACCGATGCATTTTCAACGTTCAGAGAGTCAGACCCTCCCATAACACACACAACTCCCCCGACCCGAAGATGCTATTATCAATAGGCGCAAAAGCAGTTAGTGTCTATGAATGGGGTACTGTAGAGTCTATCCATCCTTCATCCACAAAACGGCACCTCTGACCATTGGCATTCTGGCACCTCTCATTGTGGCGAGAAAGTACTGCAGCTCTATAATCCCATCTGATCAAATAGTGAGCTTGTTTTGTTATAACCAGTAACAACACAGTGTTAGTAAATCATCAAACTACCAGGTACAGAATGTGCATCGCTCAACAACATGTGTCTGTTATTGCAGAGGAAACCCCATTCCATCCTCTCACCTCTCCAGGTTTCTCTATCATGGGAATGCTGATTGGGTTCCAGTGTGTTCCAGAGCCTCAGGAGGAGGTGGCTGCACAGCATAAGAAGCAGAACTGATTCCAAGCTACAGAAAACGTTTGTTATACATTGTGCCATTTAGCCCAGCAATAGAGAGAGCTGTGGGATAGTATGCTTCTTCTCTTGAATAATGAGTGGCCTATTAACTATACTGTATGTACACAAAGACAAGTCCAATAGCTTTAAGCTTTTAAGAGGGGGTATACAATAACTGGAATTTATTTTGCAGGTAATTTGTACCTGTCCTACGTGATTTGTACCTGTGCTAGTATATACTAGAGAGTTTGGCTACAGCTGTTTTCACTCTTCCATGGACAATTCAACAGGGATTGTTGATCAATGTTTCAGCATGTACAGTAATGATGCATACATGTACAGTGATGATTTTATGTATGTTAATAATGGTTTGATTAATGTGTGGTAGGGTTGACTGGATTTGGAATTGTTTTATGTAAATTAACAATTTGGTGTGAGTGCCATGTACTGTACCTGAATGGATTCTCTCAACATTGGGCCTTTGTCTTGATTTCTAAACTGCTCAGTGAAGGTTTCTGTATGTTACTGGATTTTGTGTGTGGTATAACACATCCATTGATAAAATAACAGAGCATTTAAAAAAAATGTTTTTTTACATTTAGTTCACCAGATTACCATGTACAATTGTTCACACTGACAATTTGTCCAAACAACGTCTACAAACATTTTTACAAAACTATAATTATGTTGTTCATTACTGAGTATGAGAAATAGTAAAAAATTACATCACCATTTGATGTATATAAAATGATCCTGATGAAACACTGCACTATGGAATTTCATTTTAAATCTCACTATTAACATTAAGTATGGCATGAACGAGTTCTCAGTAACAAATGTACAGACCAAAAGAATCACTAGCCTACCTTGTGCAAAATGACAAATCCATTGGATTGTCTGTCTCGTCACGCTAATGATTTTGTGCTCACATTGTTATCATTGCGTTTTAGGCTCTAAAACAAGTCAATGCAGAGCATTAAATACAATAGTTATTCTAAGAATGTGGTTAAAGCAGGTTGATTCCTTCTGAGACATACTATATAGTATCAGCTTAATTCACCATTATCAGTAGTACTCACAAGTATCTCTGTAATCCTATTTGGCAGATAGCAATCTCAAAATCATGTTAAACCACTAGGTGAGTTGGCTTGACTGAACCTCTGAACAGACTGCCATTCAACTGAAACCACTGAGTCTGTAGTCTACCTTTAACTAGCATTCCAAAAATACAACAGTTACATTAATACATTTAGCAATGTTAAGTTTGGTTACGGTATAGTATTGGTCAAATGTCAGGAAACAAAAAGCACAATACTGCTCATATCAGGAAGCACAGACATCAACATTGACATGATTTAGATTGGAGACGAAGGTAAAGAAAATGAAAAGAGGAACCATTCGTAGCGTACTCTCAAAAAGTGACACTTCAATATGAATTAACAGGACATTAAACTTGAAATACTTCCGGTTGTGCCTGACAATCAAACTCGTTATCTGTCGAGGGAGAACATGTGAGGTTCCACGTGAGTTCCTCTGCATGGCCTGAGTAGATCTGGGGAGCCAGTTGTGCTAGGCAGTAGAAATAGCAGTCACTGGAACTAAAGCCAGAGCAGGGTGTCCATGCCCCAGCCTACAGTACATTCCTGGGCTCTGACTTCCTCAGAGGCGTCCTCCATGTCATAGTTTCAATTAAGTAGTAATTACATGTTCATCCAAATTCATCACTTGTGCATGTGCTCACCTTCACATTTGTAAAGGGAAAGCAGCATGCTTTTTACAGTACGTACTGTATCTGTTTGTGTGTACATCCTTTGGTCGTTTTCAAACATGTCAGTGTGTGCTGGGCTGTCTTCTCACACCTGTCCAACTGGAATTCCTCCTTATACCTTGACCTCCTTCAGTGTAGCTGGCGGTGAGATGCCGTCCTGTTTCTGACCAATCAAAACATTACTATTAAAAATCAGATTTTCCTCATGATGTTCCAATATTATATATTACTACATGTACTATGTTAAAACTTTCAATTGTGTTATTTCTATTGAGGTGGAGCTTACTAACAATGGAACATCTTATTGGGTCTCAATATTTATAAACTAAGCACATTTTATTTAACCCTTATTTTACCAGGTAAATTGACTGAGAACACATTCTCATTTACAGCAACGACCAGGGGAACAGTTACAGGGGAGGAATGAGCCAATTGGAAGCTGGGGATGGTATGAGGGCCAGATTGGGAATTTATCCAGGACACCGGGATTAACACCCCTACTATTACGATAAGTGCCACAGTGACCACAGAGTCGGAACACATGTTTAACGTCCCATCCAAAAGCGTCACCGTACACAGGGCAATGTCCCCAATCACTGCACTGGGGGATTGGGATATATTTGTTTTAGACCAGAGGAAAAAGTGCCTCCTACTGGCCTTCCAACACCACTTCCAATAGCATCTGGCCTGCCATCCAGAGACCAACCAAGACCAACCCTGCTTAGATTCATAGACAAGCCAGCAGTGGGATGCAGGGTGGTATGCTGATGGTGTAAATTAGACAAACAGGCACTTAAGTAACTTGGTTTCACTAGAATGTATTTAGGTTATCAAAACAATATGTGTTTTACAGGTAATGTATATACTTATGATTATCTTTCTCTGGAAAACAGAAAAAGCTGATTGATTCCCCTGACCCTTGTTGTAAGGTACCAAAACATTTTCTCAGGGGTTTATTAGCGAACACTTAAACAGGAAGTTAAAAGCTCTCTGCCACACATAAAATCATCACCATTTTGTTTTTCAACCAGCTCATATAGTAGGGCTTTGCTTTGAGAAGGATGATCAACCGAAGGACAAATAGTTCAAAGCACTAATATTACACTCAAGCTGCAAGTAGCATACTTCAACAAAGCTTCGGCATGATCACTTAATTTCCAACAATATTTTACAGAACTTCAGTTCCTCAGTCACTGCTTAGCTGACAGAAAATGTGTCTTACTGATTATTGGAATTGAAGCACAGTACCCTATCCAGACATTAACTCCCAACCCTGCTTGGAGACTCCTTATGCTTTACCAATCCCTGTCTTCTGCTTTGGCAAGTCCCACATGGCATTCTAAATCCAAGTTACTGCTCTTTTCACAGAAAGAGCAGGTGCCATGTCTTTCTTTAAGACCTTTCACCCTGCTGAAGTGGGTTACAGACTACAGCATTTAGAAAATGTTTAATGTGTAAAGATTGAGTGAATTTAGTGTTTCATGTCTTTATATTTCTATTGGAATTCTCAACACATCCCCAATAGGAGTGCTCTTTATGATTGCATTTTGTACTGTACAGCACTTTGCATGTGTGAAATAAGATTCAAAGACATGATACCTGTACCTTGGCAGGTGTGTGTTTGGGTTTTAGTGAAGTGAATGTCAGGATTGCTGCTTCTGTGATCTGCTGGGTGTTGTAGCCCCGTAGTCCTGTATCCGAGACGGGGAGTCTGCAGCCTGGAACAACGACTAGGGAATCACGCACAAGAGGGGCAAGAGGGCTCCTCCACCATCCCTATCACCATAAACCCTCTGCCCTTTCCAGACCCTCCCATAACACCTTCTTTTAACTCCAGCAGTCCCCTGCCTCAAGAGAGCCTTCTCTTAATGAGGACTCTTCTGAGGATGGAAAGGATATGACATAAAGCTGGACTGGAATTGTAAAGGATTATGGATTAAACAGTCAAATTGTGCAATATGGTCTTTTGACTCTTCAGACGCTATAAAAATGTTCTAAGCTATATTTTCAACTAATACAATGCTACCTACTGTGACTAACAACCATTCCATTTTCAACATCGAATTTTTTTAAAAAATGGAGAGAAAATTCTTGAATTCTCTTGGCAGTGTTACTGGAGACAAGGGACATTCCACTGGTTATAAATATTAAGAGAAGTATTGATGGGATTCTTGTAGTATTCCATAAATGAAGTGAGTAAAGCTCCCAACCTGCATTGAGATAAAATAAGTGATAGCGATATTCTCATAATAGAAAGAATAGTCGCTGAGCAGAGTGCATTTGTTAGGCATGAAAGTCTTGTTAATGATTTAAAGATGACCTTCAACAGCTGAACATCACTGGCCAATGGTGAGTTGAACCTGAAGTTAATTATGAATCTATTATATGATTAAAGCAACAAAAAAAATACAGAATGACATTCTCTTGCGTGAGCAAGCCATTGGTATATGATTTATTTTTGCTGCCAAGTGAGAGTAATTGAAAAAGTAAATGTGATGTATTTTTTACTATAGCCTATTGTACACTCGTATGATGAATATACTCCCGAGTGGCGCAGCAGTCTAAGGCACTGCATCTCAGTGCTAGAGGTGTCACTACAGACCCTGGTTTGATCCCGGGATGTATCACAACCGGCCGTGATCGGCAGTCCCATAGGGCGATGCACAATTGGCCCAGCGTCGTCCGGGTTAGGGGAGGGTTTGGCCGGGGTAGGCAGTCATGGTAAAATACGAATTTGTTCTTAACTGACTTGCCTAGTTAAATAAAAAGGTGGCTGGATCATTGTAGTTCTATACTCCAGATATACCACAATGATATTTCGCCCTGATATTGTGTGATACCTGTAGATTCCTACAACTCTGCAGCCATAATAATCTGTGACAAAAGGTACGGTATCTTTGTCATGCATGTTGCATGTCGAATGAAACAGAAACTTCTCAAGCATGTTTTTGTATCAAACACCAGCAAGGCATGTAATCAAATACAGCTAATCGGAGAGCTGACAGCGGGTGCAAAGTCATGTTTTCATAGAGCTGACAGCGGGTGCAAAGTCATGTTTTCAGAGAGCTGACAGCGGGTGCAAAGTCATGTTTTCAGAGAGCTGACAGCGGGTGCAAAGTCATGTTTTCAGAGAGCTGACAGCGGGTGCAAAGTCATGTTTTCAGAGAGCTGACAGCGGGTGCAAAGTCATGTTTTCAGAGAGCTGACAGCAGGTGCAAAGTTATGTTTTCAGAAAAAGCATGGTGGTGTCTGACGCTTGTGACCCCTGTGTCCACTCCACAGCAAACAAGAGGAACCCACACCAGAGAAGCAGCCAGACAGCCAGCATAGTCCATTGAATGGAGTATCAGCCAGGGGCAGTATCCAACACATCACATTTAACTGGAACGCAGAGATCCTACCGCTGACACCAAATAGCAGAAACAGATATACTTACACTTGCCGCCTGTGTCTCAGCCAGATGGTTGGCCTTTTGCCGTCGGAGGTCAGACTTGATGAATGCTGTGACATATAGATGAGAGCAGTAAGGCACTACTCAGAAACATATTCAGAAATGCATGGGTCATATATAGTATTGATGTTCAGGAATGTATAGCCTCGGAAACTATGTGGGAAATGTACTACTGTATGTAGAAAATGTGTTAACGTTTTCCTGTGAAGAGAAATCATGGTCACTATGACCCACTAGAGGGCATCATTACTCCAGGATGAATCCTAGATAAGGCTGTTACGCAAAATCTGTGCAACTGACTGCGATTATCTGAGGAGTCATGCGTTCCTACAGCCCCATATAATGTGGATCACATAACAGGACACTGTGCTTCACTATAACAACTGCAGGCAGATGAGTCCAAAGTTCCATCTACCGTAAAGCTGTTCTGTTATTGCAAAATAGGGCTATAATGTGTGTAGGGGTTAAGCAAATTACCTGTCATAATAGTGCCTATGAGGAGGAAGACACAGAGAAAGATGTTCCCAGCGAACGTTCCAAAGTGCTCGATGATCTTCCCTTGACCGATGGTGAATATGATCCCAAATATCTGGAAGAATGAGGGGAGTGAACATGAGAGTTGATCATCTCTAAACACAATCAAGTTTCAAGTTTTAATGTCACATGCACAAGTACAGTGAAATGCCTTTCTTGCAAGCTCTAACCCCAACAATGTAATACTAAAAATAACAAGGTTGAACAACAAAAAATAACACGAGTCAGTTCCAGTACCATATTTACAATGTGCAGGGATACTGGATGGATAGAGGTAGATATGACTAGGGGTAAGGTGAGGTGACGAAGCATCAGGATATATGATAAACAGAGTAGCAGCAGCATATCTGATGAGTGTATGTGAGTGGGTGTGTAGAGTTGGTATGAAATGTAAAGGTTTGTGCATATTATGGAGAGAGCTTATGTGTGTTGAAGTATCAATGTGCATAGTGTGTAGGACCCTGTGAGTGTGCATAGAGAGTGCAAAAATAAGAATAAAATACGAAGGTCAACTCAGATGTTATGTGTAACCATTTGTTAGCTATTTAGTTAGCTATTTAGCAGTCTTATAGCTTGGGGATAGAAGCTGTTCAGGAGCCTATTGGTGTCAGGCTTGACGCACCGGTACCGCTTGCTGTGCGTATGCAGAGAGAACCTTATAGGGCTTGGGTGGTTGGAGTCTAACTTTTTTCCGGGCCTTCCTTTCACACAGCGTGATATAGAGGTCCTGGATGGCAGGGAGCTCGGCCCCAGTAATGTACTGGGTTGTCCATGCGGTCGAGGGCGGTGCTATTGCCATACCAAGCTGTGATACAGCCAGTCAAGATGCTCTCAATGGTACAGCTGTAGAACTTTGAAGATTTGAGGGCCCATGCCGCGCCTTCTTCACAACTGTGTGTGGACCATTTTAAGTTTAGTGATTTGGACACTTTAAGCTCTCGATCTGCTCCACTGCAGCCCCATTGAGGTGGATTACAGACTGGACTCACGTCGGCCTTGGAGAGCGAGATCACCCAATCTTCTGGGTCGGTGGCAGCCCTCACACCCGGGACTATGTTGTTATTGTCAACGCGTGCATAAAATGCATTAAGTTCATACATAGACTTCATGCATACAACAAACCTAGATGTACTATTTCAATGGTGAATATTATCCCAAAGTATGATCCCTGTTACCTGAGCTGAACAGTTGAGCAGGCCTGAGGAGGTGCCCTCACACTCTGGGAAGGTCAGCTCCACAGCAAACTCAAAGCCAAGCGGCAGGTACCCGGTCATGAAGAACCTGAAGACATGAGGTTTTCCAGTGTTGTTTTTAGTCAATGTAAAGAGCAGCACTTAACATTTCATGCCTGCTGAGAGAAATTAAAAAATCTATTCCACAGCCAAATCTCCTCTGAGGGCATTACTCTAGCAGACCCTTTAAAACCTTCAGCTCTTGTTCATCTCCTTTATACATCAGTGAACAAATAATAAAATACTTATTCAACTCCAGAGGAAAATAATTAATGTTGCACATAATCATGGGCTTGTCTCCCACTACACTTGACCTTAAACAGCATTAACTACTGAGCATTTTAAGATATTGTCTGCCTCTTCCCACAGAGTGGCTGTTTAAAGAGCAAGGAGGCAGTTTGCAATGTAAATAGCATGCAGTGCTCCTGCGGTGTGACCAGGGCAGGAAACCTAGGCCACCCCACATTACAACTGACATGCTAAAGGTGGAATAGCTAGCAAATGCAACTCATTCACAAACATCATTGTGTATGGTCACAGTGTTTGTTCACTCTTACCCTAGAGCCCCCGATGTTACAAACACCACCCATAGGTGGCCCAAGTTGAGGGTGAAGGCATAGACCACCATTCCCACGAAGGACAGAAGATATACAGCCAGGGTAGTCTGTCTGGGGAGAGAGGAAAATAATCATATGTTTGTTTTTCCTGGATTTTGCCTGTATGAAATGTACTGTATGCTTGTGTAAATAGAAATGTACTAACTATATTTTAATAAGCAGTTTGATTTGCTGCATTGCTCACGGACATGTCAACATTGCTGCATACCCCATATGGGATTTGAATGAGTCTGCAATGTATTCATCTTATCTGGATATTGCTTTTACATAAGTTTCACAAAACACTCCAGAAAAGTCCCAGTCCTCAACAATCTGTGGTAGGCCTACATACAGCACCAGTAACCTGTCCAGGTTCTGAACTAGCATGCAGAACTGTTCAGTAAGGCTGGCTGTGGCTCCACTGTCAACACCTCCAATCCCATCCTCTATGAGAGGAAAAACAAGATTCCTGACCATCTAAGACCCCCTAATTAAAACTGGCACATTCTGGCCTACACCAACAGGCTTACTATGGTGAAGCTCTTCCTGTACAACCACGCATGAAACATTGCTCCACTCAGCTATTGTTGTTAATACAACTTCGTCCTTTGTCTCTCGCACACATGGAGGTATGAGGAAGGGAGCATCAATAACAGAAATCTGGGTTGACTGCTTTGGCTCGATTTATTCAGATGTCATGTGAAGAATTTGGGGAAACAATTTTCACCCTCATAACATGTGTTATATATCCCTTTCATACTAAGATGAAAAGTTGCCAACTTTACCATGCCGTCAACTTTATCACATTTTCTTTATATTTGAAAGGTATTGAGGTAACAAACCCTGTACTTTTAAATCAAATCATCAAATCAAATTTTATTTGTCACATACACATGGTTAGCAGATGTTAATGCGAGTGTAGCGAAATGCTTGTGCTTCCAGTTCCGACAATGCAGTAATAACCAACAAGTAATCTAACTAACAATTCCTAAACTACTGTCTTATACACAGTGTAAGGGGATAAAGAATATGTACATAAAGATATGAATGAGTGATGGTACAGAGCAGCATAGGCAAGATACAGTAGATGGTATCGAGTACAGTATATACATATGAGATGAGTATGTAAACAAAGTGGCATAGTTAAAGTGGCTAGTGATACATGTATTACATAAGGATGCAGTCGATGATATAGTACAGTATATACGTATGCATATGAGATGAATAATGTAGGGTATGTAAACATTATATTAGGTAGCATTGTTTAAAGTGGCTAGTGATATATTTTACATCATTTCCCATCAATTCCCATTATTGAAGTGGCTGGAGTTGAGTCAGTGTGTTGGCAGCAGCCACTCAATGTTAGTGGTTGCTGTTTAACAGTCTGAAGGCCTTGAGATAGAAGCTGTTTTTCAGTCTCTCGGTCCCAGCTTTGATGCACCTGTACTGACCTCGCCTTCTGAATGATAGCGGGGTGAACAGGCAGTGGCTCGGGTGGGTGTTGTCCTTGATGATCTTTATGGCCTTCCTGTAACATCGGGTGGTGTAGGTGTCCTGGAGGGCAGGAAGTTTGCCCCCGGTGATACGTTGTGCAGACCTCACTACCCTCTGGAGAGCCTTACGGTTGTGGGCGGAGCAGTTGCCGTACCAGGCGGTGATACAGCCCGCCAGGATGCTCTCGATTGTGCATCTGTAGAAGTTTGTGAGTGTTTTTGGTGACAAGCCGAATTTCTTCAGCCTCCTGAGGTTGAAGAGGCGCTGCTGCGCCTTCTTCACGATGATGTCTGTGTGAGTTGACCAATTTAGTTTGTCTGTGATGTGAATGCCGAGGAACTGTTCCATCGATGTGGATAGGGGGGTGTTCCCTCTGCTGTTTCCTGAAGTCCACAATCATCTCCTTAGTTTTGTTGACGTTGAGTGTGAGGTTATTGTCCTGGCACCACACTCCGAGGGCCCTCTCCTCCTCCCTGTAGGCCGTCTCGTTGTTGTTGGTAATCAAGCCTACCACTGTTGTGTCGTCCGCAAACTTGATGATTGAGTTGGAGGCGTGCGTGGCCACGCAGTCGTGGGTGAACAGGGAGTAAATCAAATCAAATCAAATCAAATTTATTTATATAGCCCTTCGTACATCAGCTGATATCTCAAAGTGCTGTACAGAAACCCAGCCTAAAACCCCAAACAGCAAGCAATGCAGGTGTAGAAGCACGGTGGCTAGGAAAAACTCCCTAGAAAAGCCAAAACCTAGGAAGAAACCTAGAGAGGAACCAGGCTATGTGGGGTGGCCAGTCCTCTTCTGGCTGTGCCGGGTAGAGATTATAACAGAACATGGCCAAGATGTTCAAATGTTCATAAATGACCAGCATGGTCGAATAATAATAAGGCAGAACAGTTGAAACTGGAGCAGCAGCACGGCCAGGTGGACTGGGGACAGCAAGGAGTCATCATGTCAAGTAGTCCTGGGGCATGGTCCTAGGGCCGCGGTTCAGTTGAAACTGGAGCAGCAGCACGGCCAGGTGGACTGGGGACAGCAAGGAGTCATCATGTCAGGTAGTCCTGGGGCATGGTCCTAGGGCTCAGGTCCTCCGAGAGAGAGAAGGAGAGAATTAGAGAACGCACACTTAGATTCACACAGGACACCAAATTGGACAGGAGAAGTACTCCAGATATAACAAACTGACCCCAGCCCCCCGACACATAAACTACTGCAGCATAAATACTGAAGGCTGAGACAGGAGTACAGGAGAGGGCTCAGAACGCACCCTTGTGGGGCCCCAGTGTTGAGGATCAGCGGGGTGGAGATGTTGTTACTTACCCTCACCACCTGGGGGCGGCCCGTCAGGAAGTCCAGTACCCAGTTGCACAGGGCGGGGTCAAGACCCAGGGTCTCGAGCTTGATGACGAGCTTGGAGGGTACTATGGTGTTAAATGCCGAGCTGTAGTCGATGAACAGCATTCTCACATAGGTATTCCGCTTGTCCAGATGGGTTAGGGCAGTGTGCAGTGTGGTTGAGATTGCGTCGTCTGTGGACCTATTTTATTTCCACCAACAGTTCATGATCAGGTCAGGTGTTTGATGAATGGCTGCTCTGTGGTGAGAAACAACAACCTGTGTTATTTGTCCAAAACAAATAGAAAGGAGATGAAACGGAATTGGACATTGTCTGCCCAGATGTCTGAATGACTACATTAATAACCTCTACAGATGTCGTATCTTAATTTGATCACTATTTTGTTACTGAGAATTTTCCTACACAGCAGGAATTGTGAACTTGTAGTGTATTCAAGGTTTAAAAAGGCTTCTAAAGATTGTAATTTCCACTTCAAAATGTCAGCCACTGTTCCCCAGGATCTGATGACGTGGATGTTGATTAAGACAGCCCCCGACACCTTTCGGATTCAGTAAAATGGGGTTAATTGCGGAAGACACATTTCAGTTGAATGCATTCAGTTGTACAACTGACTAGATATCCCCATTTCCCTTAAGATCTACATCTGTATATAGATGCATTTAAAAGGATAGAGACTTCCTCTCAGGCACCATTAACTATGGAGCCTCAATTCCAACAGGCCAGTACTTCAGCTGAGAGGATTCATAGATAAAACTTGTCAGCTTGGATATGCAGGGAGAGGCATCAGATACAACGCTTAGTTCCTCCAGAACCTCAATGGTTTCCACTTCCAACAAAAATAACTAATCTGCCTAGACGCCTGCCTTTGAATGAGAGCTATAAAAGCATTCATGTAGAAAGTGACTCCTTTAGAGTGGCTAATGAGAGAAGCAAGAGCCCAGCCCATCCAAGGTCATATTCGGTTGACTGTTTTCATAGCCCGGAGCTCAAGAGTGTAACACAACTTTACTGATTGTTACCTTGTCAACCTATGCTATGGATAGTTTTTTTAATGAAGGATATGATTGAGATGTTAGATGTAGAGTAAGATTAAGTAGATACAGTGAATCTGGCTACTGTATGCACTAGTCTTTATCTGTACACAATAGTTATCTGTACGCAAGACAAATCACATTTTAATCATTAATTAAAAAGGGCAAAGGTTCTCAAAGAGATGAGAAGTGGGACCTTAACAGCTCTTATCTTATTAACTGACTCATCAGCAGTTACTGGACCTCTTCCAACACGGAGCTTGACTGACTTGATCAGAGAGCGTGACGAAAAAGCTTGAGAGGATTATAAAGCCAATTACTGGGAATTTTCTGGTGTCATCAGACAAAAGATTAGCCAGTAGCCTTGTCAGCAGCCAACTACAGCCACACTATTACAATGTGTATGTGTCTAAGTTGGGGAATGTGTATGTAACCTTATTTAGTTAATTCGTACTAAGGAAGGGCCACTGAGCCCTGGGCTTAAGTGGTCGCTTAGGGCCACGCGGCCACTAGAGGGTCCCTAACCAACTCGTTTTAGTTTTTTTAGGAACTCAGTCAGGCTCTCTACTTACTGTTACTAGAATACACAAAGTGCAATTTCGAAATGTGGTTGTGCATCAGCAGTTATCTTGTTATTTCAGTCACTCAATAGCCATTGCAGAGAAAATCATTTGATTGGCAAGTTTGTCTTGCCAGCTATCTAATAATCATGGCCTTATACCAGAGCACATGTCCAGGAGCCCTGTCCTCCAGGGGGCCCACATTGATTTTGTTCGTCACTCTCATTCAGATATAATTGTATCATGGCATAAGTCATGGCAAAATGGGTATAACTGCAGGAATTGAGCTGTGAAACAGACCATTTTTTGCTCCGCTCCATGGCAAAATGGGTATAACTGCAGGAATTTAGCTGTTAAACAGAGTATTTCTTGCTCCGCTCCATGGCAACATTTGTAGAATTGCATGATAAAAAAAAAAAATTGCATAATTTTCTTTCCGTCCATGTCAAAATGTATAGAATTTCATAAAACTTGTGTTAAAACTGTAACATTTGGGGGGGCACAAATCTCGCTTAGGGCCCAAAAGGGTAGGGTCGGACTTGCCATTCAGTGATCAAAGTCACACAAAAAAGCTATTGTATCTAGGAGCATAATGCTGCATGCAATAACGTGTATTTTTAGTAAAGTATTGTGTACTCTCAAGTGTTCCTAAGAGTATCTTACTTGTAGGTTTTGGTCTTGTCCAACCAGATCCCACATATGAGGGACCCCACCATCCCCGCAATGACAATGGTGAGGCCAATTCTTCCAGCATTCACCTCTTCACCCTGTGGATGTTAAAATGACTGAATTGGTCTTTCTGCAGTCAAATTAGACATCCTGACCCTCTCACGCTTTTCAGTTCTTATCTGGGGTGAGCCTACTTGCTACTAGAACATGATACTAGTTCTCTTATACCTCAGTCATCTTTTTCGGGGCTATAGAATTGTGTCTTTAGTCTAGAAAATACCCTTAATTATAGACTACACAGTTAAATGTTTTACTTATTGGGGAGGTAACATCTCAAGATCTTCTTTGAATACAGTAAGTGAGGATATAACTGAAGGGCATGACCACAGAGGGACTTATGCAGACTACAGTAGGTTGGTTTTGTTGTGATAAGATTCAGGTGAGACTTACTGGATAATGCTCAGTGATCATCCGGTTCAGCAGTGTGGAAACAGCATAGAAACAACCGACATTCAGCCCTGCAGAAAACATAAGGACACATGTTAGTTTTGTTTCTGCACTCTGAGACAGAGCTGTATTTTACAGGAGCTGTAGTCTGCAGAGGAGCAGGTCTTTATTTAGTCTGAGGCCTGCAGGGAAAGCAGGGGGATCCAGATGGGACGCTGTATTTGGGTTTCACTGGCCCTGTCCTAATGGAACCCATACCTGGCCCTTAGCCAGTCTACTTCTACAAAGGAGAGAATATTTGACTTTGACATAAATGGTGGACAGCTTTGCCCTTAACGTTTGTTGTCTTGTTCCTGAAAATCCTAATTTGCCACATCAAAGGGTAAACAATGTTAATATCAAATAACATTTCAAAAAGTAAACCGCCATATTTCCAAACAGCTAAAGGGCATGACATATGTAATAGTTCAACTCAAGCATTTATGTTTTTGTTTATATTGAGATGGCACAGCCAAGGCAGACAATAATTCAGTGAAAATGTAATCAGGCTAAGCTGAGCCGAGGCAATACTTTCATGGACTAGTAACCCTACCATTGCAAATCTTCGATAAGTTAACCATTAACTACACGGACTGTGACCTTTCAACCCTAAGAATCTGACAATAAACCTAAAATCCTCAAAAACACCATTTGATGTACAAATATGTACAGTGTGCTGGATACAAAAACATAATGAGAGATATATTCACATCTCTAAGCACAAACTGATAGGCTTTAAGACCCTAACAGATGTTTTCTTCAGATGTTGTGTACATGTTTTCAATCACATGTCACTGTGATGATGCAACAGCATCCACGTTGTTCATATTTACGTTTGTGAGTTCACCTTACTTGAACTCATTCAGGGGACACACAGTAGAGACTACAGGATAATGCACAGTGTACTTCGAATAGGGTGATTCTGCTGTGAGGCCATGTGTGTGTGTTTATGAGATGAGGTCTGGGGCATCACCAATACAACAAGCTTTGATCTGGCCAGCCGTATGTAACTTCTGTTTTCTCAAATAATAGGAGTAGACATGAGAGTGATTGAGGGTGAATACGACCCACCATAGCTGATGACGAGGAGCATGAAGGGTAGGTTACGCAGCAGTCTCAGGATAGAAGCCACGTAGGAGTACTCTTCTAGAGGGATGCTCCTGGCCTGGACCTGAGCCAGGGTGGGAGGGATTTCCGGATTCTCTTGGAACACTGTTGAACACAGAAACAGACCCGGTAATAATAGTAATGTGATAATGCTGATATACTATAGAGAAGAAGTTTGTATGCAATTCCCGTAATACTGGACCATTCATTCCTATACAGACATTTGACAAACACCAATCATAGACACACCTAAATGTGTGTTCTCAACATACATTATCGAGACACACCCAAAATATATTAGAAAAGGGTTGGATGTAGATTCTGAAGTTGCACATCTGTCAGAGCCCTTTAAAAGACCATGTTAAAATTGGATCCAACCACAAGTCAATCCTCCCCCTCGTTTCTCCTCCCAAGAAAAACTAGCAGCAGTCACTCAAATAAGCTGGTGATAGCAACAAATTAGTGAAAGGCCAATGGCCATCCCATGACTTCTAACATCCTTCCATCTGTGCTTCTATCAATCAACACAGACACCTGAGCTCAGTAGGAGTTAGGCCAGTCACATAGCTTTGGGGGACTATAGGACAGGAGGGTCCAAAGTTACATCCAGCTAGTTCAGTACAACGCAGCCAAGGCAACACACCGGGCCTATCGCTAAAAGAGCAAGAGAGAAAGAAAGATGCGTGTCTGAGAATTTGTCTGAAGACTGGAGAGATGAAATGCATCAGTAACTGTTTGCCCTATCAGGGCCCCCTCTCTTCCTCCATGCCCTGGTGCGCAGTGAGTGAGTCAGTCAGTCAGTGATTCAACAACAGCCACGCTGGAGAGTCCAGCTCCAACGTTCAGTCTGAGAAGTGGAGGAGAGATCAGCTCACTAGGAGTTCATAGAGTAGACCCACACACCAACTAGCTTCTACTCCACCTATCTGTACAGCTAACAGAGGGCTTCAATAGGCTTCAAATATCTTACAGCACCGGGCTAACGAAGGGCTTCAAAAGGTTTCAAATATCTTACAGCACCCAGCTAACAGAGGGCTTCAATAGGCGTCAGATATCTTACAGCACTCAGCTAACAGAGGGCTTCAATAGGCGTCAGATAACTTATAGCACTTAGCTAACAGAGGGCTTCAATAGGTATCAGATATCTTACAGCACTCAGCTAACAGAGGGCTTCAATAGGCGTCAGATATGTTACAGCACTCAGCTAACAGAGGGCTTCAATAGGTATCAGATATGTTACAGCACTCAGCTAACAGAGGGCTTCAATAGGTATCAGATATCTTACAGCACTCAGCTAACAGAGGGCTTCAATAGGTATCAGATATCTTACAGCACTCAGCTAACAGAGGGCTTCAATAGGCTTCAAATATCTTACAGTAACAGGCTAACAGACGGCTTCAAAAGGCTTCAAATATCTTACAGCACCGGGCTAACGAAGGGCTTCAAAAGGTTTCAAATATCTTACAGCACTCAGCTAACAGAGGGCTTCAATAGGCGTCAGATATCTTACAGCACTCAGCTAACAGAGGGCTTCAATGGGCGTCAGATATCTTACAGCACTCAGCTAACAGAGGGCTTCAATGGGCGTCAGATATCTTACAGCACTCAGCTAACAGAGGGCTTCAATGGGCGTCAGATATCTTACAGCACTCAGCTAACAGAGGGCTTCAATGGGCGTCAGATATCTTACAGCACTCAGCTAACAGAGGGCTTCAATAGGCGTCAGATATCTTACAGCACTCAGCTAACAGAGGGCTTCAATGGGCGTCAGATATCTTACAGCACTCAGCTAACAGAGGGCTTCAATAGGCGTCAGATATCTTACAGCACTCAGCTAACAGAGGGCTTCAATGGGCGTCAGATATCTTACAGCACTCAGCTAACAGAGGGCTTCAATAGGCGTCAGATAACTTATAGCACTTAACTAACAAAGGGCTTCAATAGGTATCAGATATCTTACAACACGCAGCTAACAGAGGGCTTCAATAGGCGTCAGATATGTTACAGCACTCAGCTAACAGAGGGCTTCAAAAGGTATCAGATATCTTACAGCACCCAGCTAACAGAGGGCTTCAATAGGCGTCAGATATCTTACGGCACCCAGCTAACAGAGGGCTTCAATAGGTATCAGATATCTTACAGCACCCAGCTAACAGAGGGCTTCAATAGGCGTCAGATATCTTACGGCACCCAGCTAACAGAGGGCTTCAATAGGTATCAGATATCTTACAGCACCCAGCTAACAGAGGGCTTCAATAGGCGTCAGATATCTTACGGCACCCAGCTAACAGAGGGCTTCAATAGGTATCAGATATCTTACAGCACCCAGCTAACAGAGGGCTTCAATAGGCGTCAGATATGTTACAGCACTCAGCTAACAGAGGGCTTCAATAGGCGTCAGATATCTTACAGCACTCAGCTAACCGAGGGCTTCAATAGGTATCAGATATCTTACAGCACTCAGCTAACAGAGGGCTTCAATAGGTATCAGATATCTTACAGCACCCAGCTAACAGAGGGCTTCAATAGGCGTCAGATATGTTACAGCACTCAGCTAACAGAGGGCTTCAATAGGCGTCAGATATGTTACAGCACTCAGCTAACAGAGGGCTTCAATAGGCGTCAGATATGTTACAGCACTCAGCTAACAGAGGGCTTCAATAGGTATCAGATATCTTACAGCACCCAGCTAACAGAGGGCTTCAATAGGTATCAGATACTGCATCTTACAGCACTCAGCTAACGGAGGGCTTCAATAGGCGTCAGCTATCTTACAGCACTCAGCTAACAGAGGGCTCAATAGGCATCAGATACTGCATCTTACAGCACTCAGCTAACGGAGGGCTTCAATAGGCGTCAGATATCTTACAGCACTCAGCTAACAGAGGGCTTCAATAGGCGTCAGATATGTTACAGCACCCAGCTAACAGAGGGCTTCAATAGGCGTCAGATATCTCACAGCACTCAGCTAACAGAGGGCTCAATAGGCATCAGATACTGCATCTTACAGCACTCAGCTAACGGAGGGCTTCAATAGGCGTCAGATATCTTACAGCACTCAGCTAACAGAGGGCTTCAATAGGCGTCAGATATGTTACAGCACCCAGCTAACAGAGGGCTTCAATAGGCGTCAGATATCTCACAGCATTCAGCTAACAGAGGGCTTCAATAGGCGTCAGATATCTTACAGCACTCAACTAACAGAGGGCTTCAATAGGCGTCAGATATGTTACAGCACTCAGCTAACAGAGGGCTTCAATAGGCGTCAGATATGTTACAGCACTCAGCTAACAGAGGGCTTCAATAGGCGTCAGATATCTTACAGCGCTCAGCTAACAGAGGGCTTCAATAGGTGTCAGATATGTTACAGCACTCAGCTAACAGAGGGCTTCAATAGGCGTCAGATATCTTACAGCACTCAGCTAACAGAGGGCTTCAATAGGTATCAGATATCTTACAGCACTCAGCTAACAGAGGGCTTCAATAGGTATCAGATATCTTACAGCACTCAGCTAACAGAGGGCTTCAATAGGCGTCAGATATGTTACAGCACCCAGCTAACAGAGGGCTTCAATAGGTATCAGATATCTTACAGCACTCAGCTAACAGAGGGCTTCAATAGGCGTCAGATATGTTACAGCACTCAGCTAACAGAGGGCTTCAATAGGCGTCAGATATGTTACAGCACTCAGCTAACAGAGGGCTTCAATAGGCGTCAGATATGTTACAGCACCCAGCTAACAGAGGGCTTCAATAGGTATCAGATATCTTACAGCACTCTGTTATGTACTTGAGTGAAGACCCAAAAGCGGTTTTAACAGAAAACAGAGTTCTTTAATGAAAAACAGGAATGGCATAAATCCTCTTCCAACGTTGTCAACGGAACAAAAAGAACGTTAGTATAGTGCAGGGTGCACCTGCCAGGCAGACTCCGACAGGATAGGACAAGGTGGAAGCAAACGAGACGACAGCTTGCTTCTGGCATCAAAAACACAAACAAGAATCAGACACTGAAAGTAGCAGGAACAGAGAGAGAAATAGAGACCTAATCAGAGGGGGAAGAGAGAACAGGTGGGAAAGAGTGAATGAGCTAGTTAGGGGAGATGTAGAACAGCTGAAGAATGAGAGACAGAGAAGGTAACCTAAAAAGACCAGCAGAGAGAGAGACAGAGTGAAGAGAAAGGACAGGAACAGACATAACAAGACATGACAGTACCCCCCCCCCCACTCACCGAGCGCCTCCTGGCGCACTCGAGGAGGAAACCTGGCGGCAACGGAGGAAATCATCGATCAGCGAACGGTCCAGCACGTCCCGAGAGGGAACCCAACTCCTCTCCTCAGGACCGTACCCTCCCAATCCACTAGGTACTGATGACCACGGCCCCGAGGGCGCATGTCCAAAATCTTACGAACCCTGTAGATGGGTGCGCCTCGACAAGGATGGGGGGAGGGACGAGCGGGGGCGCGAAGAACGGGCTTAACACAGGAGACATGGAAGACCGGGTGAACGCGACGAAGATAGCGCGGGAGAAGAAGTCGCACTGCGACAGGATTAATGACCTGAGAAATACGGAACGGACCAATGAACCGCGGGGCCAACTTGCGAGAAGCTGTCTTAAGGGGAAGGTTCTGAGTGGAGAGCCATACTCTCTGACCGCAACAATATCTAGGACTCTTGGTCCTACGCTTATTAGCGGCCCTCACAGTCTGCGCCCTATTACGGCAAAGTGCCGACCTGACCCCCTTCCAGGTGCGCTCGCAACGCTGGACAAAAGCCTGACAGCGGAGGCTGGTACCCGAGGCTACTCTGAAAAGGAGATAGACCGGTAGCAGACGAAGGAAGCGAGTTGTGGGCGTACTCTGCCCAGGGGAGCTGTTCTGACCAAGACGCAGGGTTACGAAAAGAAAGACTGCGTAAAATGCGACCAACAGTCTGATTGGCCCGTTCGGCTTGACCGTTAGACTGGGGATGAAAGCCGGACGAGAGACTGACGGAAGCCCCAATCAAACGGCAAAACTCCCTCCAAAATTGAGACGTGAACTGCGGGCCTCTGTCGGAAACGACGTCAGACGGAAGGCCATGAATTCGAAAAACATTCTCGATAATGATCTGAGCCGTCTCCTTAGCAGAAGGGAGCTTAGCGAGAGGAATGAAATGAGCCGCCTTAGAGAATCTATCGACAACCGTAAGAATAACTGTCTTCCCCGCTGATGAAGGCAGTCCGGTGATAAAATCTAAAGCGATGTGAGACCACGGTCGAGAGGGAATGGGAAGCGGTCTGAGACGGCCGGCAGGAGGAGAGTTCCCAGATTTAGTCTGCGCGCAGACCGAACAAGCGGCGACAAATCGACGCGCGTCACGTTCCCGAGTGGGCCACCAGAAACGCTGGCGAATGGAAGCGAGCGTACCCCGAACGCCGGGGTGGCCGGCTAACTTGGCAGAGTGGGCCCACTGAAGAACGGCCGGACGAGTAGGAACGGGAACGAACAGAAGGTTCCTAGGACAAGCTCGCGGCGACGGAGTGTGAGCGAGTGCTTGCTTTACCTGCCTCTCAATTCCCCAGACAGTCAACCCGACAACACGCCCCTCAGGGAGAATCCCCTCGGGGTCGGAGGAGACCTCAGAAGAACTGAAGAGACGAGATAAAGCATCAGGCTTGGTGTTCTTTGAGCCCGGACGATAAGAAATAACAAACTCGAAACGAGCGAAAAACAGAGCCCAACGAGCCTGACGCGCATTAAGTCGTTTGGCTGAACGGATGTACTCAAGGTTCCTATGGTCAGTCCAAACGACAAAAGGAACGGTCGCCCCCTCCAACCACTGTCGCCATTCGCCTAGGGCTAAGCGGATGGCGAGCAGTTCGCGATTACCAACATCATAGTTACGTTCTGACGGCGATAAGCGATGAGAGAAAAACGCGCAAGGATGGACCTTGCCGTCAGAGAGAGAGCGCTGAGAAAGAATGGCTCCCACGCCCACCTCTGACGCGTCAACCTCAACAACAAACTGTCTAGAGATGTCAGGTGTAACAAGAATAGGAGCGAATGTAAAACGATTCTTAAGAAGATCAAAAGCTCCCTGGGCGGAAACGGACCACTTAAAGCACGTCTTAACAGAAGTAAGGGCTGTGAGGGGAGCTGCCACCTGACCGAAATTACGGATGAAACGACGATAGAAATTAGCGAAGCCCAGAAAGCGCTGCAGCTCGACGCGTGACTTAGGAACGGGCCAATCAAAGACAGCCTGGACCTTAGCGGGATCCATCTTAATGCCCTCAGCGGAAATAACGGAACCGAGAAAAGGGACAGAGGCGGCATGAAAAATGCACTTCTCAGCCTTCACATAAAGACAGTTCTCCAAAAGGCGCTGGAGGACGCGTCGCACGTGCTGAACATGAATCGAGAGAGACGGTGAAAAAATCAGGATATCGTCCATGTAAACGAAAACAAAAATGTTCAGCATGTCTCTCAGGACGTCGTTAACTAGTGCCTGAAAGACAGCTGGAGCGTTAACGAGGCCGAAAGGAAGAACCCGGTATTCAAAGTGCCCTAACGGAGTGTTAAACGCCGTCTTCCACTCGTCCCCCTCCCTGATGCGCACGAGATGGTAGGCGTTACGAAGGTCCAATTTGGTGAAAAACCTGGCTCCCTGCAGGATCTCGAAGGCCGAAGACATAAGAGGAAGCGGATAACGATTCTTAACTGTTATGTCATTCAGCCCTCGATAATCCACGCATGGGCGCAGGGACCCGTCCTTCTTCTGAAAAAAAAAACCCCGCTCCGGCGGGAGAGGAGGAGGAGACTATGGTACCGGCGTCGAGCGAAACAGACAAATAATCCTCGAGAGCCTTACGTTCGGGAGCCGACAGAGAGTATAATCTACCCCGGGGGAGTAGTTCCCGGAAGGAGATCAATACTACAGTCATACGACCGGTGTGGAGGGAGAGAAGTGGCCTTGGAACGACTGAACACCGTGCGCAGATCGTGATACTCCTCCGGCACCCCTGTCAAATCGCCAGGCTCCTCCTGTGAAGAAGAGACAGAGGAAACAGGAGGGATAGCAGACATTAAACAGGTCACATGACAAGAAACATTCCAGGATAGGATAGTATTACTAGACCAATTAATAGAAGGGTTATGGCGCACTAGCCAGGGATGACCCAAAACAACAGGTGTAAAAGGTGAACGAAAAATTAAAAAAGAAATGGTTTCGCTATGATTACCAGAGACAGTGAGGGTTAAAGGCAGCGTCTCACGCTGAATCTTGGGGAGAGAACTACCATCTAAAGCGAACAAGGCCGTGGGCTCCCCTAACTGTCTGAGAGGAATGTCATGTTCCCGAGCCCAGGTCTCGTCCATAAAACAGCCCTCCGCCCCAGAGTCTATCAAGGCACTGCAGGAAGCAGATGAACCGGGCCAGCGGAGATGGACCGGAAAGGTAGTGCGTGATCCAGAAGGAGAGGCCTGAGTAGTTGCGCTCACCAGTAGCCCTCCTCTTACTGATGAGCTCTGGCTTTTACTGGACATGAGGTGACAAAATGACCAGCGGAGCCGCAGTAGAGACAGAGGCGATTGGTGATTCTCCGTTCCTTCTCCTTGGCCGAGATGCGGATACCCCCCAGCTGCATAGGCTCAGCATCCGAGCCGGCGGAGGAGGGTGGCAGTGATGCGGCAGGTGGCAGTGATGTGGAGAGGGGAGCAACGGAGAACGCGAGCTCCTTTCCACGAGCTCGGCGACGAAGATCAAACCGTCGCTCTATGCGAATAGCGAGAGCTATTAAGGAGTCCAGACTGGAAGGAACCTCCCGGGAGAGGATCTCATCCTTAACCTCGACGAGGAGACCCTCCAGAAAACGAGCGAGCAAAGCCGGCCGTTCCAGTCACTAGAGGCAGCGAGAGTGCGAAACTCAATAGAATAATCCGTTATGGATCGATTCCCCTGACATAGGGAAGACAGGGCCCTGGAAGCCTCCTCCCCAAAAACAGAACGGTCAAAAACCCGTATCATCTCCTCCTTAAAGTCCTGATACTGGTTAATACACTCAGCCCTCGCCTCCCAGATTGCCGTGCCCCACTCACGCGCCCGTCCGGTAAGGAGAGAAATGACGTAGGCGATGCGGGCTGCGCTCCTGGAGTAAGTGTTGGGCTGGAGAGAGAACACCACATCACACTGAGTGAGGAATGAGCGGCACTCAGTGGGCTCCCCAGAGTAACACGGCGGGTTGTTGATCCTGGGCTCCGGAGACTCGGAAACCCTGGAAGTGGGCGGTGGATCGAGGTGGAGTTGGTGAACCTGTCTTGTGAGGTCGGAGACTTGGACGGCCAGGGTCTCAACGGCATGTCGAGCAGCAGACAATTCCTCCTCGTGTCTGCCTAGCATCGCTCCCTGGATCTCGACGGCGGAGTGAAAAGGGTCCGGAGCCGCTGGGTCCATTCTTGGTCTGATTCTTCTGTTATGTACTTGAGTGAAGACCCAAAAGCGGTTTTAACAGAAAACAGAGTTCTTTAATGAAAAACAGGAATGGCATAAATCCTCTTCCAACGTTGTCAACGGAACAAAAAGAACGTTAGTATAGTGCAGGGTGCACCTGCCAGGCAGACTCCGACAGGATAGGACAAGGTGGAAGCAAACGAGACGACAGCTTGCTTCTGGCATCAAAAACACAAACAAGAATCAGACACTGAAAGTAGCAGGAACAGAGAGAGAAATAGAGACCTAATCAGAGGGGGAAGAGAGAACAGGTGGGAAAGAGTGAATGAGCTAGTTAGGGGAGATGTAGAACAGCTGAAGAATGAGAGACAGAGAAGGTAACCTAAAAAGACCAGCAGAGAGAGACAGAGTGAAGAGAAAGGACAGGAACAGACATAACAAGACATGACACACTCAGCTAACAGAGGGCTTCAATAGGTATCAGATATCTTACAGCACTCAGCTAACAGAGGGTTTCAATAGGCGTCAGATATATTACAGCACCCAGCTAACAGAGGGCTTCAATAGGCGTCAGATATCTTACAGCACTCAGCTAACAGAGGGCTTCAATAGGCGTCAGATATCTTACAGAACTCAGCTAACAGAGGGCTTCAATAGGTATCAGATATCTTACAGCACTCAGCTAACAGAGGGCTTCAATAGGCGTCAGATATGTTACAGCACTCAGCTAACAGAGGGCTTCAATAGGCGTCAGATATGTTACAGCACTCAGCTAACAGAGGGCTTCAATAGGCGTCAGATATCTTACAGCACTCAGCTAACAGAGGGCTTCAATAGGCGTCAGATATCTTACAGCACTCAGCTAACAGAGGGCTTCAATAGGCGTCAGATATCTTACAGCACTCAGCTAACAGAGGGCTTCAATAGGCGTCAGATATCTTACAGTACCCAGCTAACAGAGGGCTTCAATAGGTATCAGATATCTTACAGTACCCAGCTAACAGAGGG
This sequence comes from Oncorhynchus masou masou, assembly GCF_036934945.1. NCBI lineage: Eukaryota > Metazoa > Chordata > Actinopteri > Salmoniformes > Salmonidae > Oncorhynchus > Oncorhynchus masou. The sequence continues at coordinate 28,939,948 of NC_088243.1, read as the reverse complement.
CTTCAATAGGAGTCAGATATCTTACAGTACCCAGCTAACAGAGGGCTTCAATAGGCGTCAGATATCTTACAGTACCCAGCTAACAGAGGGCTTCAATAGGCGTCAGATATCTTACAGCACTCAGCTAACAGAGGGCTTCAATAGGCGTCAGATATCTTACAGTACCCAGCTAACAGAGGGCTTCAATAGGCGTCAGATATCTTACAGTACCCAGCTAACAGAGGGCTTCAATAGGCGTCAGATATCTTACAGCACCCAGCTAACAGAAGGCTTCAATAGGCGTCAGATATCTTACAGCACTCAGCTAACAAAGGGCTTCAATAGGTATCAGATATGTTACAACACTCAGCTAACAGAGGGCTTCAACAGGCGTCAGATATGTTACAGCACTCAGCTAACAGAGGGCTTCAATAGGCGTCAGATATGTTACAGCACTCAGCTAACAGAGGGCTTCAATAGGCGTCAGATATCTTACAGCACTCAGCTAACAGAGGGCTTCAATAGGCGTCAGATATCTTACAGCACTCAGCTAACAGAGGGCTTCAATAGGCGTCAGATATGTTACAGCACTCAGCTAACAGAGGGCTTCAATAGGTATCAGATACTGCATCTTACAGCACTCAGCTAACAGAGGGCTTCAATAGGCGTCAGATATCTTACAGCACTCAGCTAACAGAGGGCTTCAATAGGCGTCAGATATCTTACAGCACTCAGCTAACAGAGGGCTTCAATAGGCGTCAGATATCTTACAGCACTCAGCTAACAGAGGGCTTCAATAGGTATCAGATATCTTACAGCACCCAGCTAACAGAGGGCTTCAATAGGTATCAGATATCTTACAGCACCCAGCTAACAGAGGGCTTCAATAGGTATCAGATACTGCATCTTACAGCACTCAGCTAACAGAGGGCTTCAATAGGTGTCAGATATCTTACAGCACTCAGCTAACAGAGGGCTTCAATAGGTATCAGATATGTTACAGCACTCAGCTAACAGAGGGCTTCAATAGGCGTCAGATATCTTACAGCACTCAGCTAACAGAGGGCTTCAATAGGCGTCAGATATCTTACAGTACCCAGCTAACAGAGGGCTTCAATAGGAGTCAGATATCTTACAGTACCCAGCTAACAGAGGGCTTCAATAGGCGTCAGATATCTTACAGCACTCAGCTAACAGAGGGCTTCAATAGGTGTCAGATATGTTACAGCACTCAGCTAACAGAGGGCTTCAATAGGCGTCAGATATCTTACATCACTCAGCTAACAGAGGGCTTCAATAGGCGTCAGATATCTTACAGCACTCAGCTAACAGAGGGCTTCAATAGGTATCAGATATGTTACAGCACTGAAGCTAACAGAGGGCTTCAATAGGCGTCAGATATGTTACAGCACTCAGCTAACAGAGGGCTTCAATAGGCGTCAGATATCTTACAGCACTCAGCTAACAGAGGGCTTCAATAGGTGTCAGATATCTTACAGCACTCAGCAAACAGAGGGCTTCAATAGGCGTCAGATATCTTACAGCACTCAGCTAACAGAGGGCTTCAATAGGCGTCAGATATCTTACAGCACTCAGCTAACAGAGGGCTTCAATAGGCGTCAGATATCTTACAGCACTCAGCTAACAGAGGGCTTCAATAGGCGTCAGATATCTTACAGTACCCAGCTAACAGAGGGCTTCAATAGGTATCAGATATCTTACAGTACCCAGCTAACAGAGGGCTTCAATAGGAGTCAGATATCTTACAGTACCCAGCTAACAGAGGGCTTCAATAGGCGTCAGATATCTTACAGTACCCAGCTAACAGAGGGCTTCAATAGGCGTCAGATATCTTACAGCACTCAGCTAACAGAGGGCTTCAATAGGCGTCAGATATGTTACAGCACTCAGCTAACAGAGGGCTTCAATAGGCGTCAGATATCTTACAGTACCCAGCTAACAGAGGGCTTCAATAGGCGTCAGATATCTTACAGTACCCAGCTAACAGAGGGCTTCAATAGGCGTCAGATATCTTATAGCACCCAGCTAACAGAAGGCTTCAATAGGCGTCAGATATCTTACAGCACTCAGCTAACAGAGGGCTTCAATAGGTATCAGATACTGCATCTTACAGCACTCAGCTAACAGAGGGCTTCAATAGGCGTCAGATATCTTACAGCACTCAGCTAACAGAGGGCTTCAATAGGCGTCAGATATCTTACAGCACTCAGCTAACAGAGGGCTTCAATAGGTATCAGATATCTTACAGCAACCAGCTAACAGAGGGCTTCAATAGGTATCAGATATCTTACAGCACCCAGCTAACAGAGGGCTTCAATAGGTATCAGATACTGCATCTTACAGCACTCAGCTAACAGAGGGCTTCAATAGGTGTCAGATATCTTACAGCACTCAGCTAACAGAGGGCTTCAATAGGTATCAGATATGTTACAGCACTCAGCTAACAGAGGGCTTCAATAGGCGTCAGATATCTTACAGCACTCAGCTAACAGAGGGCTTCAATAGGCGTCAGATATCTTACAGTACCCAGCTAACAGAGGGCTTCAATAGGTGTCAGATATCTTACAGTACCCAGCTAACAGAGGGCTTCAATAGGAGTCAGATATCTTACAGTACCCAGCTAACAGAGGGCTTCAATAGGCGTCAGATATCTTACAGCACTCAGCTAACAGAGGGCTTCAATAGGTATCAGATATGTTACAGCACTGAAGCTAACAGAGGGCTTCAATAGGCGTCAGATATGTTACAGCACTCAGCCAACAGAGGGCTTCAATAGGCGTCAGATATCTTACAGCACTCAGCTAACAGAGGGCTTCAATAGGTGTCAGATATCTTACAGCACTCAGCAAACAGAGGGCTTCAATAGGCGTCAGATATCTTACAGCACTCAGCTAACAGAGGGCTTCAATAGGCGTCAGATATCTTACAGCACTCAGCTAACAGAGGGCTTCAATAGGCGTCAGATATCTTACAGCACTCAGCTAACAGAGGGCTTCAATAGGCGTCAGATATCTTACAGTACCCAGCTAACAGAGGGCTTCAATAGGTATCAGATATCTTACAGTACCCAGCTAACAGAGGGCTTCAATAGGAGTCAGATATCTTACAGTACCCAGCTAACAGAGGGCTTCAATAGGCGTCAGATATCTTACAGTACCCAGCTAACAGAGGGCTTCAATAGGCGTCAGATATCTTACAGCACTCAGCTAACAGAGGGCTTCAATAGGCGTCAGATATGTTACAGCACTCAGCTAACAGAGGGCTTCAATAGGCGTCAGATATCTTACAGTACCCAGCTAACAGAGGGCTTCAATAGGCGTCAGATATCTTACAGTACCCAGCTAACAGAGGGCTTCAATAGGCGTCAGATATCTTACAGCACCCAGCTAACAGAAGGCTTCAATAGGCGTCAGATATCTTACAGCACTCAGCTAACAGAGGGCTTCAATAGGTATCAGATATCTTACAGCACTCAGCTAACAGAGGGCTTCAATAGGCGTCAGATATGTTACAGCACCCAGCTAACAGAGGGCTTCAATAGGCGTCAGATATCTTACAGCACTCAGCTAACAGAGGGCTTCAATAGGCATCAGATATCTTACAGCACTCAGCTAACAGAGGGCTTCAATAGGCGTCAGATATCTTACATCACTCAGCTAACAGAGGGCTTCAATAGGCGTCAGATATCTTACATCACTCAGCTAACAGAGGGCTTCAATAGGCGTCAGATATCTTACAGCACTCAGCTAACAGAGGGCTTCAATAGGTATCAGATATGTTACAGCACTGAAGCTAACAGAGGGCTTCAATAGGCGTCAGATATGTTACAGCACTCAGCTAACAGAGGGCTTCAATAGGCGTCAGATATCTTACAGCACTCAGCTAACAGAGGGCTTCAATAGGCGTCAGATATCTTACAGCACTCAGCTAACAGAGGGCTTCAATAGGCGTCAGATATCTTACAGCACTCAGCTAACAGAGGGCTTCAATAGGCGTCAGATATCTTACAGCACTCAGCTAACAGAGGGCTTCAATAGGTATCAGATATGTTACAGCACTCAGCTAACAGAGGGCTTCAATAGGCGTCAGATATCTTACAGCACTCAGCTAACAGAGGGCTTCAATAGGTATCAGATATCTTACAGCACCCAGCTAACAGAGGGCTTCAATAGGTATCAGATACTGCATCTTACAGCACTCAGCTAACAGAGGGCTTCAATAGGTATCAGATACTGCATCTTACAGCACTCAGCTAACAGAGGGCTTCAATAGGTGTCAGATATCTTACAGCACTCAGCTAACAGAGGGCTTCAATAGGTATCAGATATGTTACAGCACTCAGCTAACAGAGGGCTTCAATAGGCGTCAGATATCTTACAGCACTCAGCTAACAGAGGGCTTCAATAGGCGTCAGATATCTTACAGTACCCAGCTAACAGAGGGCTTCAATAGGTGTCAGATATCTTACAGTACCCAGCTAACAGAGGGCTTCAATAGGAGTCAGATATCTTACAGTACCCAGCTAACAGAGGGCTTCAATAGGCGTCAGATATCTTACAGTACCCAGCTAACCGAGGGCTTCAATAGGCGTCAGATATCTTACAGCACTCAGCTAACAGAGGGCTTCAATAGGTGTCAGATATGTTACAGCACTCAGCTAACAGAGGGCTTCAATAGGCGTCAGATATCTTACATCACTCAGCTAACAGAGGGCTTCAATAGGCGTCAGATATCTTACAGCACTCAGCTAACAGAGGGCTTCAATAGGTATCAGATATGTTACAGCACTGAAGCTAACAGAGGGCTTCAATAGGCGTCAGATATGTTACAGCACTCAGCTAACAGAGGGCTTCAATAGGCGTCAGATATCTTACAGCACTCAGCTAACAGAGGGCTTCAATAGGTGTCAGATATGTTACAGCACTCAGCTAACAGATGGCTTCAATAGGCGTCAGATATCTTACATCACTCAGCTAACAGAGGGCTTCAATAGGCGTCAGATATCTTACAGCACTCAGCTAACAGAGGGCTTCAATAGGTATCAGATATGTTACAGCACTGAAGCTAACAGAGGGCTTCAATAGGCGTCAGATATGTTACAGCACTCAGCTAACAGAGGGCTTCAATAGGCGTCAGATATCTTACAGCACTCAGCTAACAGAGGGCTTCAATAGGTGTCAGATATCTTACAGCACTCAGCAAACAGAGGGCTTCAATAGGCGTCAGATATCTTACAGCACTCAGCTAACAGAGGGCTTCAATAGGTGTCAGATATCTTACAGCACTCAGCTAACAGAGGGCTTCAATAGGCGTCAGATATGTTACAGCACTCAGCTAACAGAGGGCTTCAATAGGCGTCAGATATCTTACATCACTCAGCTAACAGAGGGCTTCAATAGGCGTCAGATATCTTACAGCACTCAGCTAACAGAGGGCTTCAATAGGCGTCAGATATGTTACAGCACTCAGCTAACAGAGGGCTTCAATAGGCGTCAGATATGTTACAGCACTCAGCTAACAGAGGGCTTCAATAGGCGTCAGATATGTTACAGCACTCAGCTAACAGAGGGCTTCAATAGGCATCAGATATGTTACAGCACTCAGCTAACAGAGGGCTTCAATAGGCGTCAGATATGTTACAGCACTCAGCTAACAGAGGGCTTCAATAGGCGTCAGATATCTTACAGTACCCAGCTAACAGAGGGCTTCAATAGGTATCAGATATCTTACAGTACCCAGCTAACAGAGGGCTTCAATAGGCGTCAGATATCTTACAGTACCCAGCTAACAGAGGGCTTCAATAGGCGTCAGATATCTTACAGCACCCAGCTAACAGAGGGCTTCAATAGGCGTCAGATATCTTACAGCACTCAGCTAACAGAGGGCTTCAATAGGTGTCAGATATGTTACAGCACTCAGCTAACAGAGGGCTTCAATAGGCGTCAGATATCTTACAGTACCCAGCTAACAGAGGGCTTCAATAGGCGTCAGATATCTTACAGTACCCAGCTAACAGAGGGCTTCAATAGGCGTCAGATATCTTACAGCACCCAGCTAACAGAGGGCTTCAATAGGCGTCAGATATATTACAGCACTCAGCTAACAAAGGGCTTCAATAGGTGTCAGATATGTTACAACACTCAGCTAACAGAGGGCTTCAATAGGTATCAGATATGTTACAGCACTCAGCTAACAGAGGGCTTCAATAGGTATCAGATATCTTACAGCACCCAGTTAACAGAGGGCTTCAATAGGCATCAGATATGTTACAGCACTCAGCTAACAGAGGGCTTCAATAGGCGTCAGATATCTTACAGCACTCAGCAAACAGAGGGCTTCAATAGGCGTCAGATATCTTACAGCACTCAGCTAACAGAGGGCTTCAATAGGTATCAGATATCTTACAGCACTCAGCTAACAGAGGGCTTCAATAGGTGTCAGATATGTTACAGCACTCAGCTAACAGAGGGCTTCAATAGGTATCAGATATCTTACAGCACTCAGCTAACAGAGGGCTTCAATAGGTATCAGATATCTTACAGCACTCAGCTAACAGAGGGCTTCAATAGGCGTCAGATATGTTACAGCACTCAGCTAACAGAGGGCTTCAATAGGTATCAGATATGTTACAGCACTCAGCTAACAGAGGGCTTCAATAGGCGTCAGATATCTTACAGCACTCAGCAAACAGAGGGCTTCAATAGGCGTCAGATATCTTACAGCACTCAGCTAACAGAGGGCTTCAATAGGTGTCAGATATGTTACAGCACTCAGCTAACAGAGGGCTTCAATAGGTATCAGATATGTTACAGCACTCAGCTAACAGAGGGCTTCAATAGGTATCAGATACTGCATCTTACAGCATCCAGCTAACAGAGGGGTTCAATAGGTATCAGATACTGCAGATACCGTATCAAGAGAGGCATAGGTTGTCTCTGAATTTTCTTGGAAGATTATCTGGTTTACTGATCCAGAACTAGAGGGCTACAGGCTGTAAACATGCTTATGTTTTCCCACAGAGCAGTCTGGGGAGATAGAAAGGGCCTTGTCTTATCCTGTGTTCAGTTTGATCAATTCGTTAAGTCGCTACTCAATACTGTCTGCTGACACCGGAGGAGAGTTTCATTTCCCAATAGTCAAGAAAAGATAAATAATGACAGGTCAGGCAGTGAATCCCCGTTCTTCATCTAAAGCTAGGTTCCATGTCTAAGCTTGCCCAATGTGCCTCTTTCAACAAAACATGGGAAGCCCCAAAACAAAAGTGGGATGACCTGGTTTGTGTGATGAAATAAAAAATACCTTAAAAAGGCAGTTCAGCGGTTTTAACTGAGGGTAAATGCAGAAGTCATGAACAGTGGACAAACATAGGTTACTGAAGTCCATGTGACTTATGTGAATACCATCTATCCTACCATGTCATCACTCTGCGAAAGTGTCAGTCATTAAACAGAGTCTAGGGGGCAAAGGAATCACTCTATACTAGAACTCTCAACGTCCCTACTCCGTTTTAATATCACAACTAAAGAGATCTCGGTCAATTACAGCGATCGCAGCCCTGCCACAGCGAGTGAGTGAAGAGACGTTAGGTGGTCTGTTCAGAGCACATCTCAACACACACTAATCCCTGAGACTGCTGACCTATCCACCAACCCTGCCAGGAGAACATGACAGCCAGGGACAAATAGATATCCAGGACAGGAGACTACAGAGCCAATGGTAAGACCCAGAGATGCAATGCTGCAATGTAATTGTATTCCAACTGCCAAAGCAGAGCTATGTGTCCCCGTTGAAATAATCTTACAATGAAGCAAGTCGGAAACCAAATCCCTTCGGCACAAGGTTATGAACTGAGGCTCTATTTGTCCTCCAAGAGTTAACTATGAGTTGTTGTGACATTGACAATGTAAGGGGATAGGTCATTCTGGCCCCTCATATTGGCATTATGATAAATTCAACACCTCAAGGCTCATAATGACTGAAAAAGTTAAACGTTATAATTGGGATGAGTTTAGGAAGGAGTGACTCTACTGGCCAACTCTATGTGGGGCGGCAGGGTAGCCTAGTGGTTAGAGCGTTGGACTAGTAACCGGAAGGTTGCAAGTTCAAACCCCCGAGCCGACAAGGTACAAATCTGTCGTTCTGCCCCTGAACAGGCAGTTAACCCACTGTTCCTAGGGCGTCATTGAAAACAAGAATTTGTTCTTAACTGACTTGCCTAGTTAAATAAAGGTAAAAAAAATGTGTTAGCCACAGGATGTACTGTGCATAGGACTGGCCATTTCCCTTGGGACTTACTGAAGACCACAAGGATGAAGATCACGGTGGCCACTCCAGCAGTGATGTAGAACATGATGCTGATGTGGTATGCCAGCTCGTCTATATTGTCAACATTTGGCACGAGGATGGGTGGCACCAGGAAGCCAACGGCAATGCCCAACTGTGAGTGAGGGAGACAAAAATACATGATCATTCAATGACTCCTCCCCTCACACCTCCAGACATATAAAACAAAGCTTGGAAAAAGGGATCATAATTTTTTTGAGGCATAAAAGAAAACACATATGACATATTTAAAATAACTTCCAGTGCTTCCCTGCTTTGCAAATCAAAAACAAACATACACACTAAAATGTTAAGGTGTTTAAACAGTCCTACAGTTTATGGAAGAAATTATGCGTAGTTGGCCTTGACCTATTTCCATATTATTCTAGCATTGTGCAATTTACCTACAATGCATATACAGTTGAAGTCGGAAGTTTACATACACCTTAGCCAACTACATTTAAACTCAGTTTTTCACAATTCCTGACATTTAATCCTAGTAAAAATTCCGTCTTAGGTCAGTTAGGATCACCCCCTCTATTTTAATGTGAAATGTCAATAATAGTATGATTTATTTCATCTTTTGTTTCTTTCCTCATATTCCCAGTGGGTCAGAAGTTTACATGCACTCAATTAGTACTTGGTAGCATTGCCTTTAATTTGTTTAACTTGGGTCAAATGTTTGGGGTATCCTTCCACAAGCTTCCCACAATAAGTTGGGTGAATTTTGACCACTTCCTCCTGACAAAGCTGGTGTAACTGAGTCAGGTTTGAAGGCCTCCTTGCTCGCACACACTTTTTCAGTTCTGCCCACACATTTTCTATAGGATTGAGGTCAGGGCTTTGTGATGGCCACTCCAATACCTTGACTTTGTTGTCCTTAAGTCATTTTGCCACAACTTTGGAAGTATTCCTGGGGAGGCAGGGTAGCCTAGTGGTTTGAGTGTTGGACTAGTAGTTCAAATCCCCAAGGAACAAATCTGTTGTTCTGCCCCTGAACAGGCAGTTAACCCACTTTTTCAGTTCTGCCCGCAAATTTTCTATAGGATTGAAGTCAGGGCTTTGTGATGGCCGTCATCGAAAATAAGAATTTGTTCTTAACTTGCCTAGTTAAATAAAGGTAAAATAAGTAAATGCTTGGGGTAATTGCCCATTTGGAAGACCCATTTGTGACCAAGCTTTAACTTCCTGACTGATGTTGCTTCAATATATATAATTTTACTCCCTCATGATACCATCTATTTTGTGAAGTGCACTAGTCCCTCTTGCAGCAAAGCACCCCCACAACATGATGCTGCCACCCCGGTGCTTCACGGTAGGGATGGTGTTCTTCAGCTTGCAAGCATCCCCCTTTTTCCTCCAAACATAACAATGGTCATTATAGCCAAACAGTTCTATTTTTGTTTCATCAGACCAGAGGACATTTCTCCAAAAAGTATGATCTTTGTCCCCATGTGCAGTTGCAAACCATAGGCAATTTTTTTTATGGCGGTTTTGGAGCAGTGGCTTCTTCCTTGCTGAGCGGCCTTTCAGGTTATGTTGATATAGGACTCGTTTTACTGTGGATATAGATACTTCTGTACCTGTTTCCTCCAGCATCTTCACAATGTCATTTGCTGTTGTTCTGGGATTGATTTGAACTTTTCGCACCAAAGTACGTTCATCTCTAGAAGACAGAACACGTCTCCTTCCTGAGCGGTATGACGGCTGCCTGGGCCCACAGTGTTTATACTTGCGTACTATTGTTGGTACAGATGAACGTAGTACCTTCATCAATTACTTGTTTATTATTTAACCCCCTGTTCTACATGTTGTATTTGTGAGTGATTGTTTGCTGTATTGTGGTCCATATTGTGCGGCCGTCTATATTACGTGCTATGTTTGAATTTTTGAGTAAAGTATTTTATTACTTCAAATCTGCTGTCTTGCGCCTGACTCATCTCACCAGCTACACACAGACTCCTTTACAGTAGGCCTTGAAATACATACACAAGTACACCTCCAATTGACTCAGAAGCTTCTAACGCCATGACATAATTTTCTGGAATTTTCCAAGCTGTTTAAAGGCACAGTCAACTTAGTGTATGTACACTTGTTATGCATGTTATTGAAATCAAAATACTACTCATATTACAGAGCGAGCGGTAAAGCTTCATATGACTCCAACGTTTGCTTTGTAACACCTACAGATGAAACATTATGAAGTCTTAAAGGAGGCTTCGGTAAAGCTATAATGTCACAAATATTCCAACTTCAATCAATTCTTTCTCAATAACTATAAGATACAAATGTCAAATACAAATCACTAATACCCCCCCCCCCCTGCCACATGCTAAAGTCACACTCAAGCTCTTATGTCAGGGACTTGGACTTAAACAACAGTGGAGATGATGCAAACTTATATTTACGTTCTTGACCATGTGAGACTCATAGTACGCTACGCTTAGACTAGACCTTCTATGTTTTTACTGTTACTACATCAGACGCTGCCAAACTTTTTCACTGCCTCCCCCACGCACACGTCTATTTCTATAGGCACAAGCACTGTTCATGACACAAACTGTTTACACCGCTCTTGTTGGTGGAGAGACTTTTCTAGGCTTAAAGCTTATTTACTCCAATTCTACACCTTTTGTCACAGGGTGCAAAGAGGATTTTGCCATTTTAAAGCACCCCACTCCCCCCCTGCAAACCCCTCATGCTCCCCCTAAGGAGTGTGCCTCACAGTTTGTGAACCACTGTACTACACGATCTGCCCAGCCAACTCACCAGTGTTGAATGAACATACACAATCCAAATATTCTACAATAGACCTTAAGAAAAGATGCACCTGCTCCTCATATGACCTTCTTGTGATATCCAGCAGTTAGGGCAGAGTACCCTGCACATTGACTCGGTACCGGTCCTCCTTGTATATAGCCTTGTTATTTTATAGTGTTACTATTTGTTTTTACGGTTTTTTTTAACTCTGCATTGTTGGGAAAGGGCTTGTTAGTAAGCATTTCACGTTAAAGTTGTCAGTAGCTTCTGGAGTGTGGAAACACTTTGTTGCTTTTATGAATTTTATTTTGTTGCGATTGCTGCGTGCTACTTGTTGCATGTCCTATGTTGCTCTGCATGTGCTTACTGATCATAGTAACATTTATTAATGAATGTTACTATGATCACCAAGTAGCACGCAGCAATCGCAACAAAAGAAAACAAAAGACCCACTGCTTCTTGACACACTGCTTGATTAACCAGGAAGCCAGCCACACCAATGTGCCGGAGGAAACACCGTCCAACTGGCGACCGTGTCAGTGCACGGCCCGCCGCAGGAGTTGCTAGAACACGATGGGACAAGGACATCCCGGCCGGCCTAACCCTCCCCTAACCCGGACGACGCTGGGCCAATTGTGCGCCGCCTCATGGGTCTCCCGGTCTCGGCCTGCTGCGACACAACCCAGGATAAAACCCGGACCTGTAGTGATGCCTCTAGCACTGCAATGCAGTGACTTAGACCGCTGCGCCACTCGGGAAGCACTCACTGCTCATTGTTTATCTGTATTGTTATTGTAATTGTTTTTAATAACCTGCCCAGGCACTGCGATTGAAGGTTAGCCAGCTGGCTAAAACCAGCACTTTTACTGAAAAGTTGATTAATGTGCACTGTCCCTGTAATATAAAATAAACTCAAAGTCTACACCTGTTGTATTTGGCGCATGTGACAATTTTTAAAATTTGATTTCAGTTATTGGGCATAGCCTCAGTGTTCGTGGCATAAATAGGGTCTTCTAATGCCAGATCACATTACATCATCTGTCTTGAGCATTACCTCAACAGAGCATAAACTCAAACCTCAGCCAGTTTATTTTCAATCTTTGTTATTATCAGCCAATGACTCCGTGGTACCCTGACCTCAAATGGTAGAGCATGTACTGACAAAATTGGCTAATAATATGTATAATAAAGTTGACCATGAAACCTGGACAACAAAAGCAGATCCAACCCCTGTTTTGTATTGGATGCTGCAGTGTGAGTGTCATTTCATGATCCAGTGAAAACATGATGCTAAAAGTTGAGGTCAGGTCACTTGTGAAAATGTCACTAAATGTCCTTACTTTTCAGGAATGGCCAGAGATATGGGCCTGGAGAGACTTCCATATGTCCAGTTTGGCAGCATGAGTAAAATGGTTGTGAACTTCTGCCACAGCACCTGCTAGTGCAGGAAGAGAAACCCAGAGACCTCCACGCATCATGACAAAGGTTTCCTTTCATGTTTCAAAATAATGCAATGATTTGACCTCAGGTAAACAAATAGCCCCCATATACAATTCGATTTCTGAGAAGTTAATGTCATTAATATATTGTTCACGGGATGGGATCCTAATGTCTTTCACAGACCAGAAATGAGGATCCCCTCTGACCTGAACCATAGCACCAGTTCAACATGTCTTAATTGCTGGGTTTTATAGATATTAAACAGACTGCCAGAGATGCCTGAACTAAGACACCATACAACCATTGTGCGGCAATGTGGCAACACAATCCTCAACATAATACGGCACAAACAACACAGTATACAGGACAAACATCCGTGTAAATGATTCATACCACAACAAACATTTAAATTAAATAAAAAAAGGATTAATTAATTAACTGAGAATTGGAAACTGTAATCAGACATTCAAAATGAACATTGTAAAGGGTAAACAGAAAATGGCATGGATGCCAAGTCTTCCCAAAATAATTTACCAATAAAAAATAATTTTAAAAAATTACATATTTTTTAATCTTTCGCCTCTCTGTGTTTCATATAGGTCCTTCAATTCACAAGAGGCTGAATGTATCTCACCGGGGAAAGCATTCGAGCAAACAAAACAGCGCCCCTCTGTCTCAGTATGTATAGCGTATCTATGATGATGTCTAGTCAAAAAGAGTATGACATTATTGCTGCCCGTAGCATTGAATACAAGGAAACCAGTGAGTATTTGGCCTCCCTTGATATATATTTTTATAATAGCCAATCAGCATTGAGTTAAACTGTATGAACTCAGCTGTGATTTGAACCCTAACCCCAGCCAATGATTATAACAGTGATTCTGATCCAACCATAAATCCATACATTGTGGCCTGAGAGGATGGAATTTCAACATGTAGATAGATGTAGTATGCTAATGTTAACTAGCTGCCTGGTGCATCGTTGCCCATGAGTTAGGCTCGCGAGGATGCATTTTAGCCAGGTAGCCTAGGGATTCGAACCTGATATTCTGTACACCAGAAAGACATCTTAGCCTGCTAAGCCAAAGCCTATAGGCAATTTATCTTGAGAAGCTAATTACATTTTTCTGGTCTCAGGCAAAGTTACTCATCACATGTGTGTTCACCAAACCACTTCATCCTGGTTAGTTGTTTTCATGTTGAGTAACCTTGCCTGATACCTGAAGAGTTACATTGGCTATAGGCTTTGGTTTAGCAAACAAATGTGATGTGACACTTGTTGGAACCCTGTCATTCATATTTGTGCCATGGCTCAAATGGGTTTCTATGAGGAAAAAGGTCCAAGGATGGGGAATTGTAACTGAGGTGATTCAGTTACCACACATGATTGATGAGTAGGCCTAACCTTGCCTGAGACCTAAAGAGTTGTTTTGGCTCCCTGAGTCAATGCCTAGACTTCAGCTTAGCAGCCCAATGCTTTTCTGGAGCACAGGAGAGTTAGCACCCTGTGTGTTGGTTACACAAGTCTAAAATCTATTTACAGAGAGCTCGACATGGCTAGGATGTACTACTACATGAGGTGTGGTGTTGCTCTCCTTGTTCAAGCCTCCAAGAAAATCTGGGTTGCTTAATTAATATAAGCAATTTGAAATGATTTACTTTTGATGCTTAAGTATATTTTAGCAATTACATTTACCTTTTATACTGAAGTATATTTACAACCAAATACGTTTAGACTTTTACTCAAGTAGTATTTTACTGGGTGACTCAATTTCTATGAAGGTATTTTTACTTTTAAGTAAGTATGACAATTGGGTACTTTTTCCACTACTGGCATCAATCCAGTGGCCATTTTGCAAACTCCATATCATGTGCGCTACAGAAACCCTGCTAACCAAACAACAGTGCTAGGTGAATGCACAGTTGAATTACAGGGTAACTACACTCAAAAATCTACATTTTGTTTATTTTTCCCCAGACTTTGAAAGTGGTCTCCAGATATGGTTTAAGCTTTGTTGTGGACTTAAAACATCCAAAATTGTTGTTGTTTTTATGAGAAAAGTGTGACTTTGAAAGTGAAAACCTGAAGAAAAAAAAGAAAAAATCAGAAACCTGTGTATTTCAGACTTAGTTGACAGCCTCATTTATCTATTTCAATAGTAGTTATACTATTTGCCTACTTGCACAGTACAGCTTGGATTGGCCTGACTGTGAAATACCAATATGGGATTGATCATTTTAAGTCATTCAGAGTGTATGTCAGAGTTTCTCATAGAATTCTTGACACAAGGCACCTTTCCTTCACCGGGTGGTCTGTTTGAGAAATTTTGGGCAAAATTAGAGTATGCCCACTTCTCCCGGCACCACTCCTATATAATGTAGCCTATCATAAAACGACAAGTTGTGTTCTACTTATTGTGGGTTATATGTCTATTTGTGTACATTTTTCAACTAAACACAAGACACATCTTATGATTATGTATATAGGACTGTAGGGCCAGACCCAGTCCATATTATTTTCAAATCAAAAGAAAAGCTGTCTATAGCTCTCATGTGATTGAGCACAGTGGAAAATTGCAATGGTATACTGCCCCTTCAGTCTCTGCTATGTCCTATACAACTGCTGATCATAAACGTTTAACGGAAAAGGAGAAGGAACAACTTCACAGCAAGCTTGAAGCCCGACCAACAACATCCTTTTTATGTAAACTGAGACTAAAACTACAAATGCATTCCAAATAGGCCATGTAAAGATTGTTCGTTAAAAAGTAAGCCTGCTATTAAGCTTATCCACATATGCAATAAAGGAAAGAAAGAAAATGTTTAATTTCTGCTATTTGAAATATAGCTGAATATTAGAATAGATTTCGGTCTCAAAGTCAACAGTGAAGTGGCAACTCCGGGAGGCTGGCCTTCTAGGCAGAGCTGCAAAGAAAAATACATATCTCAGACTGGTCAGTAAAAATTTACAGATTAAGATGGGCAAAAGAACACAGATACTGGATAGAGGAACTCTGCCTAGAAGGCCAGCCTCCCAGTAAATTTTTACTGACCAGTCTGAGATATGTCTTTTTCTTTGCAGCTCTGCCTAGAAACCCAGCATCCCAGAGTTGCCTCTTCACTGTTGACGTTGAGACTGGTGTTTCGCGGGTACTATTTAATGAATCTGCTAGTTGAGGACTTGCGAGGTGTCTGTTTCTCAAACTAGACACTAATGTACTTGTCCTCTTGCTCAGTTGTGCACTGGGGCCTCCCACTCCTCTTTCTATTCTGGTGAGAGCCAGTTTGTGCTGTTCTGTGAAGGGAGTAGTACACAGCGCTGTAAGAGATCTTAAGTTTCTTGGTAATTTCTCACATGGAATAGCCTTCATTTCTCAGAACAAGAATAGACTGACGAGTTTCAGAAGAAAGTTATTTGTGTCAGGCAATTTTTTACCTGTAATCGGACCCACAAATGCTGATGCACCAGATACTCTTATTTAATCAGAACAGTTTTCAGCTGTGCTAACATAATTGCAAAATAGTTTTCTAGCAAGCCTTTTAAAATTATAAACTTGGATTAGCTAACACAACGTGCCATTGGAACACAGGAGTGATGGTTGCTGATAATGGGCCTCTGTACGCCTATGTAGATATTCCATTTAAAAAAATCAGCCGTTTCCAGCTACAACAGTCATTTAGAACATTAACAATGTCTACATTGTATTTCTGATCAATTTGATGTTATTTTAATGGACAAAAAATGTGCTTATCTTTCAAAAACAAGGACATTTCGAAGTGTCCCCAAACTTTTGAACGGTAGTGTATTTTTTTTTGCACAAGTATAATACAGGAAGGCACAATTTATAGTCCAATATTTACACATGTTTTTGGAAGGGAGGTTGGGGGCACGTATTACAATTGTACAGTGTTTAGCAATTATAATAAGAGTGTCATGACGTTGGCCTGGGGGTAGGTTTATGACAGTCATAAATACCTCCCCCCCTTTTTCCTCTCTCTACCCTACTGATGTGTCTATTGAAAATCCCTTGGTTTACTTAGAGATTCTAGGAACATCAGAAGGTGAGGGGAAATTAACCATATTTTGGTAACCAAACCAGCCGAACATATGCGCTGGTACATAATGAATATGATGTCAGTTCAGTTGTCATCTGAAACATTCTCATCAATGATAGGATGACTTAAACACTACAGTGGAAAGTCTACACATGATAGTTATCAGATTCACATGGAATTGTTGTGCAATTTAAATGTTTGAATATGAAATTATTTGTGATGGGATGAGATGTGATTTTAGCTTCTAAAATGTGAGAATTGGGTTTTCATGAGTGAATTAGGCCCGACTCAGTGGCCCGCCCACGTGAAGAGACATTGGTTATAACCAATGAAACACGCCCTCCTCTCCCTTCCTATATTAAGCCTTGATGTCAATATAACATCCTGTTCCGAGGACGTGAGGACGACGGTTCATACGTTAAAAAGGACTAACATGTCAACTACAGAACTAAGCCAACCTCAGCATGAGCTTTGGTTGTGAATGGTATGAACTTTGAACTCTTATTCACTAAAGAAGTGAGACATCCCAGCCGTGAGTTAGCAACATCAGCTAAAAACGTGGGCTAGGAAAGGACAGACAGAGTATCCCCTCTACCACCCAACGACGACACTACAACATTTCCCGTTCCCCACCAGAGACACTCTTCAAAGGACAAAGACTCTGTTGGGCAACACGGCCATCCATCTACCACCAACCTATTGAAGCGCAGCTCAGAGTAAATATTTATTGCATTTTCCTTTTCTAAATGGCCGGTAATTTAGAATGCATAGGATATTGTATTTACGATATCACAGCTTCACACTTTGTTCTTCAGTCTTCCCGCTCTTTCACTCAAACCCAACTCACTTTCCTTTGTGTAACCAGCTGTCATATCTGTTCCGTCAGCTAGGGACATTTTCCTTTATGACATAATTTGTAATCAAGGTATGATTCATTCTGTGTATATGTAATTCAGTGTGATTAGTTAGGTATTTAGTAAATAAATAATTAAACCCAATTTTGTATTGCTGATTCAACTTGTTAGCCAGGGTTCGTGAAGATAACCAAGAATTTACAACTTTCAGATGAGACTGAAATAAGGTGATGATTAATATTGACTGCTATTGATGTAAAATATTACTTGGTCTTTAAGAGATTATTCGGAAGATAACAGCTCTATAAATATTATTTTGTGGTACCCCGATTTTCTAGTTAATTACATTTCCATGATTAGCTCAATCAGGTAATATTAATTACGGAGAAAGTATTTTATAGAATAGAATGTCTTTTCACTTAATCCGGCATAGCCAAAGATACAACAAGAGTCTGGTAGCAGCAGTTGTGATGTGTGTTTAGCATGAATGTGTGAGTGTGTGTGTGTGTGCGTGCGTGTGTGTGTATGTGTGTATGGATGAGTGCATATCTGTGTGGGTGTGCACTTGAGTGTGCTAAATTGCGGAGAGGCTGTGCAGGTGGTCAATCCAGTTCAGGTTTTCAACAGTCTGATGGCTTGTAGATAGAAACTGTCTCCGAGTCTGTTGGTATCAGACATGGTCCGACGTCGTCTGCCCGATAGTAAGGGAGAGAACAGCTCATGGCTGGAGTGAGTGGGGTCCTTGATGACGCTGCTGGCCTTCCTCGGGCACCATTTCGAATAGATAGATGGGAGGGAGCACGGTGCCAGTGATGTCCTGGAATGTCTTCACCACCCACTGGAGTGTATGAAGTGTCTAATTTTTGGTTTTATCAATAATAGGCTAGCCTATTAGTTTCATAAAATATTTTAGCGGATTTCCTCATAAATACATAAAGGATTTTTAAAAGAGCGACAATTTAACATACCTGTAGAAAAGTAGCTGCATTAATGCATTAAGTGTGTGATTAAGTGTAGCCTACTGTACAGCTGCATAGCCTACTGTACAGCTGCATACACTGTACTGGCAGAAGATGGTGGAATTGTACCATGTCATTTCCCCTTATTTACCTTTATATTTTCATATTTTTCAGAGTTTTTCTTTGAATTCCATAAATTGCTGTAGTGACAGAATTCTCAAGAAACCTAGCCAATCGTGGAAGATCCATTGAGTTGTATTAGAAAACATAACAGAAATACTTCTGAAAATTTTTGTCCATCATTCAGCTATAGAGATGCTCAATGTTGTGTATTTGACAGTTATGGTGATGACATATTGAAATGTGCTGCAATTTTAGAAAAAGGTACACACAAAAATGTTGAAATGGTTTGACATGATGTCTTCTCATGGAGTTTCAAGATTTGTATTTTGCAATTTTCAGGTTAGCATTAGGGTATAACCTTTTATGCCAGTGTCTGTCTGAAACATTTTAAGCCTGAGAGCTGAATTGTTTAAAAAAAGTATACATATTCAAAGAGATCAGCCATACAGAAAGGGCTACATCCCAAGGAGATGATTGGATAGCTAGGAAGATATGGGGTTGGAAAGATGTAGAGTTGAACATGCAGGAGGAAAACTCCCCACCCTACTCAGCACATTACACACACACACACACACACACACACACACACACACACACACACACACACACACACACACACACACACACACACACCTCAAAAAATAAATATTAATATTATTATTTGAGCACAGAGCTATACTGGTAACTAAGCTCAAACAGCATGTTTAGTATATAATTGTTTATCAACTCAAACACTTAACCACAGAGCTACTTGAGTCATAAAAGTAGGCTAAATTAGATATATTTTAAATCCATACAAAAGTGAGCTCTGAAAAGAGACAATCCAGCAAAGAGGCTCACAAAGAACAAAACGCATGCGGTTGGTTGGAAAGCTACTTTATTGGAGCAGTGGATATGAAGCTGCCTATGAAAATCATCTCAGATCAGTTTTTAGGACATGCTTGTCACTATGCATGTAACTCACTATACGCCTGGATTAGTGAGTCCACAGGACCAGCAATATTAACCTCTAATGGAGAATAATATGCAGCTCAAAAGGTATTACATTCTTTCATAAGCCCCAATAAACTGATTTGCCTCAGCATTGTCCCAAATGGCCTCCAGTTGAAGGTTTGACTTCAACGTAGTTGGATACGGAATACAGGCATATTGCAGTAGTGTAATTATACATATTACATATTGCATTTAGAAGTCAACTACCCAATCTATAATTTGATTAATTTGGTGTTTTGAGGGAGGAAATAAGACAAATCTCGCCCCAAGAGAGGTTGTAGATACTTTCAGTTCCAGATTGTGTTCACAGTGTCAGAACTTTATTAAAAGAGGATGCATGCTCAAGATGCGCTCAATGCTCAACAAAGCATCCATTGCAGAATGACAGTATCCTAAATCCATGTGTGAATGCATATGGATTGCTCTGGGCTAAATCATAACATGTTAACCACTTTCAATGTATGATCATTTGTCTAAACAACTTTTACATCTAAAATACCACAAAAAGTAAGGACCCTCTCTTGATGGCCATTGGTCATACATGCCATACTGTAGGCCTATATGTCGTCTGAGCCAATGAACTGTCCAGTTTAAGACATTGAGATGTTCTTATTGATTATTCATTCATCATCTAAGATGTCAAATAATAAGTTACTTCTCCTCTAAGACCGACCTTTTTCAAAACACCACATGTATGTGCACTCTTTATTTTGATCAGTCAATCAATATGTTAGGCGAATTAGAAACTAAATCAATCGCAACTCTTTTTAACTTAATAGGGTACCTTTGCTTGAGGTGGGATAAACTTACCTGATTCCCAAAAACGCCGATGGAACAGGCGGTGGACACCTCTTCGGAACCAAACCAAACCGATGCCAGGCGGGAGGGCATCCCAAGGATGAAGACCTGGGATAGGGAACTTGCAAACTGTCCGAGCATTGTCACCCAAAATAAGTTTGACCTGACGCTAGCCACCTTGATCCATGTCCCAAGGCAATTAATTGCGGTGGCCATCAGTGC
Organism: Oncorhynchus masou masou; assembly: GCF_036934945.1. Taxonomy (NCBI): domain Eukaryota; kingdom Metazoa; phylum Chordata; class Actinopteri; order Salmoniformes; family Salmonidae; genus Oncorhynchus; species Oncorhynchus masou. The sequence continues at coordinate 28,919,421 of NC_088243.1, read as the reverse complement.
TATGAACCGCAGTCCCTTTTTGTCCAAAAGCCAGGAGACAGGCCATATAAAAGGAATATATGTCAACATATAGATCATTGACATCCAGTCAATGGTAAAAGAGTCCACATTGTAGAATTTCATAAAAATATTGTTGATTATTCCGTATTGGATCCATTGAAATGCGTTGCACAGGGAGTAACAGCTGAAAAGGAACACCATCACCCATCTCCTTTTGTATAAACGCGTGGTAGTTGAAGGCCTATTGTCCTGGTTCTCATTCGAGATGCTCGTACATTCAATTTGTTCTTCTATGTCCACTGATTTGGAAGGGTTCGTTTTCCTCAGATCCAGACCATTTTTCTCCTCTTTAATTGCTTTGTTATCAAAGTCAGGATTGTCGCCCATAATGACAACGTTTTTGGGTACCCTTGGGTACCTGCGCGCACTGTTAACTTAGTCTACAGAAACTGCAACTTAAACACCTAGGTCTATGTATTATTCAAAATGAGCACGCTGTGTATGCTAACGCGCAACACATCTAAACTTTTTAAATGTGACTAACGTCACTAACGTCAAAATGCTCGATGAGCAATATCTTCTAACTAGCTATTAAAAAGCAGACAACTGCAAGCCAAATAGTAAACCAGGGTATAATGTAGGCTAATGTTAAATATCATATCTTATTATATAATGATACAAAGTTCCAAAACTTGAAATGGGGAATCATACATACAGCCTATGTTTCTCTTAACATAAGAATGTCCCAAATAGGTCGGTGATAGTGCTTTTCCTCTGAGAAAAATTCCAATCGGCTTATTATAACACCACGTGATGTCCAAACTCTATCTCCACCCTGATGGAAGTTGAACCAATGACAAGGAAAACTTCCGCACACGACGTGACTGACAGAACAAATTATAATTAGCATTTCATGACCCATATTGCTTCTTGCAAACATGTTTCTTGCTAAATGTGACAATTAATTAATAAACAAACATTGTACACAATTACAGTGTCGTCATTAGGCCTGGACTTGAAGGGCTTCAGCCCAGATGTTTTTGATCAAGCCCTGAACCTTTTGGTGGTAAAAAAAAAACACACACACATCACCTGTCCTATGAGGTATAAAATAAAACATTTTACAGACTAATTTTACCAGTGGACCGCTCATGTCCCTTGACCCTTCCTACAGCACTGGTTAGATGTCAATGTCATCACTCAGCAAAATGTCTGTCACTCAGTCAGTCTGCAGCATAGCACAGAGCAATTATGGATATTCAAAATGTATTCTTAAGGAGTGGCAAAAAGACGAGCAGGTTGAGGTGCAGAGGCAGCAGAGTTAGCCACAGGTTTGTGCAGGGTTGGTGGTAGCTAACAAGCTAGTCTCCCTCAGCATAAGGGTTGGCTAATGAAAATAAGCTAGCGTTAGTAGTCAGCATCCTTAAGCTATTGCCTGTCAGTCAGAGTTAATGAACAGTATATTTAGTAAATGGGCAAGCTAAGGATATTGATATAAGCAGTTGTGACTTGTCATTCAGGGTTTTATGCAAAAACAGGCTTGCCTGTTTGGCGTGTTATTTTGTCATTAATACGTGTCACATACCAGTTTGCAAACAATGTCAAAATAATATATATCATTGAGTTAATAAAGCCACATACAAACATGGTCTCTTTTTTTTCTTGAGTAAATGCATGTCTTTCAGCCGAGCTCAGTGCGTTCTGTTGTGGTCGGGCAAGCCAGCAGAAAATATGAAGCGTTGCGTCTTGATTGGCTCAGTGTTCTGTCACTCAGAAAACCTGTTTTAGAGAAATGTAATCATCAAATATTGTAAGAGCTTTCATTGTCTGCTTATATGCCCACTTTGTTTAGCCTACAGTTCTAACTTGGTGTACAGGGAGAGCACTGTAACAACGGCCCATGTTCTGAAATATGTTGCTGTACATTTCAAAAGTGCTAAACAAAAAGTTATATTGACGAACATTACGTCCGTCCTAGTTCACTCATTGTCATAATCAAAATTACGGATTGCCTCTTAGCCAATTGTCATCCCCTTATGACATAGTTTGTACATCTCAGTTGTCAGTAGAAACCACATTTGTTTTTAAGCAAGTCAGCTATATCAGCTATATTTTTTTAAGGCAGTAAATGAGGCTGAATGAGCTGTTTTGCTGCCAGACAAGGCTCCACTGATAGCCAGGTGTAGCAGCGGTAAGATGTTGGGACTGCTGTTGGGACAGGCCCTAACAGTTTTTGGGCACCATTTGACATCGTTGTAGTGCAATTCATGTATTGTTTAGTGTTGTGTTGTGTAGTGGCTTTGCTGGCATGCATTCCATTTATTTATTTATTTTGCTAAAATTGCCACTGGATATAAGTCATGGTATTAGGAAATAGGTTTATTTCCAGCAAGTGTATTTGATGGGTTTAGCTTCTGTAGCTAGTTTGGATTGCTATCCACATCGGTAGCTACTGGCTGGCTAGCTAGTTAAGACCGAAGAGATGAGAGAATGTTTTTCTGACTTGAAGCACATATCTTCTGACAGTGACACAGTGCCGACCTGTGGACTGAAGCTGAACTTTACTACAACATTATATTTAACCCGGTTTAAAATGAGCAATGTTGAGGTAGAACTGACAAAATGAAATGAATCATAGAGGTCTTATAATCTATTCCATTCGACAGGTAAACATGCTTAGCTCATGTCTGTTATTCCCATACAGGCTATCTTTTTTATTTTATTTTATTTAACCTTTATTTAATTAGGCAAGTCAGTTAAGAACAAATTCTTATTTACAATGACGGCCTAGGAACAGTGGGTTAACTGCCTGTTCAGGGGCAGAACGACTGATTTATAGCTACTATTTGGTTAAAAAAACTACCCATTAATCAATTGGTGAAATTATTTTATTGAGCTTTTATTTTTATTACTCTTTTTATTCACTTAGCTACTTACTTTTTCTATTGTTGTTGCATTGTCAACAGGTACATGCTAGTAAGCATTTCATTGCATTGTGTACTCCATATACAGTGCATTCAGAAAACATTCAGACCCTTTCCCTTTTTCCACATTTTGTTACCTTACAGCAGGGGTGTCAAAGTCAAATGGACGGAGGGCCAAATAAAAAATTTAGCTACAAGCCGAGGGCCGGACTGTTCGAATGTTCATTGAAAAATTTTTAAATGACGCATATAGTCTAGTGAACCTAATTGAACCTACTGAAAACCTAACAAATATATTCCAATATGATCAGATAAATAAAGCAATATTTTCTTATGGCTCTGTCAGTAATCTTTAATTTTCAACAGACACAAAAGACAAATTTCCTTTATATAAAAATCCCCATAACATGAACATTAAATGAAAGAAACCGGTATTCAAGGCACCATCAGTAGCCTATATTTTCTATTTTAGCAAAAGTGGGCTAAATTTACTTCAAAGAAAAAAACAATAATAGCAATTTTCTATCATCCACTCAACTGAAATATTTTTAAAATATAATTGGATTGAAATACAATAAAATAAAGTGCAAAAATCTATTAATCAAAAACAACACTTTGTTTAAGGAGAAGTAACATGCAGTGAAAACAAATATTAAACTTTAACTTTTAAACTTGAACTGAGTAAAAACTCTAAATATGTGATTGCACAGTAATGTTCACTTGTTTGAGGTTGAGGGTGATACTTGGTGGTGTCCCATCTTTTCCACAAGTTCATCAATGTTCGGGGTAAGGCTCTGAGCTGAGGAAATCCTCAGAATTGAGTGGAGGTGTTCAGCAGTAAGTCGACTTCTGTGTGATGTTTTGTTCAGGTTCATCAAAGAAAAAAGTTGTTCACACAGGTATGTGCTGCCAAACATAGACAACGTTTGAGCAGCCTGGATGCGCAGCTGGGGCATTGTGTCGGGGAGGAAACGGGCGAACTCCGCAGCACCCACTGCCGCATATTTTGCCCTCAGTGCATCATTGCATTGGAGGTCAATCAACTCCATTTGGAGGTTTGGTGGTGAGCTTTCCACGTCAACAGCAAATGGGTTACCGAGCAGTTCCAACCTGCTTTTTTGTGCTTCAAAGTCAGCAAATCGGCGTCGAAAGTCAGCGGCAAGCATACCTATTTTATCAGCCAACTGTGCGCTCGGGAACGCACTGGTAGAGAGCTTCTCTTTCATGGTCTGGCAGCTGGGAAAGTGGCTCAAATTTTCTTTCCGCATCTGCGTCTCCCACAGAGTCAGTTTGGTTTTAAATGCCTTCACTGTACTGTACATATCAGAGATGACATGATCCCGACCCTGCAGCTGCAAGTTCATTGCATTCAGATGACTCGTAATGTCACACAGAAAAGCCATTTCACACAGAAACATTTCGTCTCGGAGTTGTGTTGTGTCTTTCCCTTTGCTGTCCAAGAACAGACAAATCTCCTCACGAAGCTCGAAACATCTTTGAAGCACCTTTCCCTGGCTTAGCCATCGCACCTCTGTGTGATAAGGCAAATCACCATGCTCCGTTTCTAACTCCGTCAGAAATGCCTTGAACTGGCGGTGATTCAAACCTTTGGCTCTGATAAAGTTAACTGTGCGCGTGATGATGCTCATTACATGCTCCATTTTCAAGGCTTTACCGCACAACGCTTCCTGGTGTATGATACAATGATAAGCTGTCAGCTCACCTGTCGCGTTTTCCTCTTGCATCTTTTCCCGTATCTTCGCCACCAGTCCGCTCCTGTGTCCACACATCGCAGGTGCTCCGTCGGTTGTCAAACCCACGAGTTTTTCCCAAGGCAGCTCCATCTCATTTACACATCTTGACACCTCTTCATACAAATCATGCCCCGTAGTTGTGCCATGCATAGGACGTAAAGCCAAAAACTCCTCTGTCACGCTTAGGCTGGAGTCCACTCCGCGGATGAAAATTGACAACTGGGCAATGTCAGAAATGTCGGTGCTCTCATCCACAGCCAAGGAATATGCAATGAAATCTTTTCCCTTTTTCACAAGCTGCTCTTTTAGATTGATGGACAACTGGTCTACTCTCTCGGCAATGGTGTTTCTGCTCAGACTCACATTTAAAAAGAGTTGCCTTTTTTCTGGGCAAACTTCGTCACAAACTTTAATCATGCAGTTTTTGATGAAATCCCCCTCCGTAAATGGCCGGGCTGATTTAGCGATCTCTTCTGCCAAAATAAAACTGGCCTTGACAGCAGCCTGGCCTTGTGATTTGGCTTTTTGAACAGAGCCTGTCGAGATTTGAGGCCTCGTTTTAATTCCTCTGCCTTTTGTAGCCTTTGTTCCATGTCCATATTCTTGTTTTTGTCCGCGTGTTTCGTTTCATAATGTCGTCTCAGATTATACTCTTTCAGTACCGCCACACTTTCTCCACACAGAAGACACACAGGTTTTCCAGCTACCTCCGTGAACATATACTCCGACTCCCACCTTGTTTGAAACCCCGGTTCTCAGTGTCCACCTTCCGTTTTGCCATTTTTGATGGGTATCTGAAAGTTAATTTTACTGTGATGCTGACGACTGCTGTGCCAATAAATATTGAAATGAAGCAGCCTACTGCTCGGTGCGTCACCGTTGCATTGTGGGAAATGTAGTATTGGTGCGTGTAAAAGATCTGCGGGCTGCCGGCTTGCTGCGGTCTGCGGGCCGGTTCTAATAATAAATCAAGATCATCCCAGGGGCCGTAAAAAACCTTCTCGCGGGCCGGATGTGGCCCGCGGGCCTTGACTCTGACATATGTGCCTTACAGTCTTATTCTAAAATTGATTAAATAAATGTTTTCCTCATCAATCTACACACAATGCCCCATAATGACAAAGCGAAAACAGTTTTTCAGAAATGTTTGCAAATGTAATAAGTATTTAGACCTATAGCACTGTGGTGTCAGGACAACAACCTCTCCCTCACTGTGAGCAAGACAAAGGAGATGATCGTGGACTACAGGAAAAGGAGGGCCGAACAGGCCCCCATTAACATTGACGGGGCTGTAGTGGAGCGGGTCGAGAGTTTCAAGTTCCTTGGTGTCAAAATCAACCAAATAACTATCATGGTCCAAACACACCAAGACAGTCGGGAAGAGGGCACGACAACACTTTTCACCCCTCAGGAGACTAAAAAGATTTGGCATGGGTCCCTAAATCCTCAAAAGGTTCTACAGCTACACCATTGAGAGCATCCTGACCGGTTCCATCTCCAGCTGGTATGGCAACTGTTCTGCATCTGACCAGAAGGTGCTGCAGAGGGTCAAGCATCACTGGTGCCAATATATGTCCTGCCATCCAGGACATATATACTAGGTGTCAGAGGAAGGCCCAATGGTCAAATACTCCAGTCACCCAATTCATAGACTGTTCTCTCTGCTACCACAGAGACTGCACCTGTACTGACCTCGCCTTCTGGATGATAGAGGGGTGAACACACAATGGCTCGGGTGGTTGTTGTCCTTGATGATCTTTTTGGCCTTCCTGTGACATCGGCTGGTGTAGGTGTCCTGGAGGGCAGGTAGTTTTCACTACCCTGAGGTCGACCTCACTACCCTCTGGAGAGCCTTACAGTTATGGGAGGAGCAGTTGCCGTTCCAGGCGGTGACACAGCCCGACAGGATGCTCTCGATTGTGCATCTGTAAGTGAGTGTTTTTGGTGACGAGCCAAATTTCTTTAACCTCCTGAAGAGGTTGAAGGTTGAAGAGGCGCTGCTGTGCCTTCTTCACCACACTGTCTGTGTGGTTGGACCATTTCAGTTTGTTTGTGATGTGTACACCGAGGAACTTAAAACTTTCTACACTCTCCACTACTGTCCCATCGATGTGGATAGGGGGGTGCTCCCTCAGCTGTTTCCTGAAGTCCACGATCATCTCCTTTGTTTTGTTGACATTTGAGTGTGAGGTTATTTTCCTGACACCACACTCCGAGGGCCCTCATCTCCTCCCTGTAGGCTGTCTCGTCGTTGTTGGTAATCAAGTCTACCACTGTAGTGTCGTCTGCAATCTTGATGATTGAGTTGGAGGCGTGCATGGCCACGCAGTCGTGGGTGAATAGGGAGTACAGGAGAGGGCTGAGAATGCACCCTTGTGGGGCCCCAGTGTTGAGGATCAGCGGGGTGGAGATGTTGTTACTTACCCTCACCACCTGGGGGCGGCCCGTCAGGAAGTCCAGGACCCTGTTGCACAAGGCGGGTTGAGACCCAGTGTCTCGAGCTTGATGACGAGTTTGGAGGGTACTATGGTGTTAAATGCTGAGCTGTATTCGATGAACAGCATTCTCACATAGGTATTCCTCTTGTCCAGATGGGTCAGGGCAGTGTGCAATGTGATTGCGTCGTCTATGAACCTATTGGGACGGTAAGCAAATTGGAGTGGGTCTAGGGTGTCAGGTAGGGTGGAGGTGATATGGTCCTTGACTAGCCTCTCAAAGCACTTCATTTTGACGGAAGTGAGTGCTACGGGGCGGTAGACATTTAGCTCAGTTACCTTAGCTTTCTTGGGAACAGGAACAATGGTGGCCCCCTTGAAGCATGTGGGGACAGCAGACTGGGATAAGGATTGATTGAATATGTCAGTAAACACACCAGCCAGCTGGTCTGCGCATGCTCTGAGGACGCGGCTGGGGATGCCATCTGGACCTGCAGCCTTGCGAGGGTTGACACATCGGCAGACTCGATAGCCTTGTTTTTCTCACGTCGGCTGCAGTGAAGGAGAGCCCGCAGATTTTGGTAGCGGCACGTGTCCGTATTGTCCTCAAAGAGATTAAAGAAGTTGGTTAGTCTGTCTGGGAGCAAGACATCCTTGTCCGCGACGGGGCTGGTTTTCCTTTTGTAGTCCATGATTGACTGTAGACCCTGCCACATGCCTCTCGTGTCTGAGCCATTGAATTGCGACTCTACTTTGTCTCTATACTGACGCTTAGCTTGTTTGATTGCCTTGCAGAGGGAATAGCTACACTGTGAGTATTCGGTCATGTTTCCGGTCACCTTGCCCTGATTAAAAACAGTGGTTCGTGCTTTCAGTTTTGAGTGAATGCTGCCATCAATCCACGGTTTCTGGTTTGAGAATGCTTTAATAGACGCTGTGGGTACGACATGGCCGATGCACTTGCAAATAAACCCGCTCACCAACTCAGCGTATTCGTCAATGTTGTTGTTCGCCGCAATGCGGAACATATCCCCCTCTTCAAAGGGGGAGACACTCTAGACCCAAACTTCTACCGACCTATCTCTATCCTACCCTGCCTTTCTAAGGTCTTCGAAAGCCAAGTCAACAAACAGATTACCGACCATTTCGAATCCCACCGCACCTTCTCCGCTATGCAATCTGGTTTCAGAGCTGGTCATGGGTGCACCTCAGCCACGCTCAAGGTCCTAAACGATATCTTAACCGCAATCGATAAGAAACAATACTGTGCAGCCTTATTCATTGACCTGGACAAGGATTTCGACTCTGTCAATCACCACATCCTCATCGGCAGACTCGATAGTCTTGGTTTCTCAAATGATTGCCTCGCCTGGTTCACCAACTACTTCTCTGATAGAGTTCAGTGTGTCAAATTGGAGGGCTTGTTGTCCGGGCCTCTGGCAGTCTCTATGGGGGTGCCACAGGGTTCAATTCTTGGGCCGACTATCTTCTATGTATACATCAATGATGTCGCTCTTGCTGCTGGTGAGCCTCTGATCCACCTCTACGCAGACGACACAATTCTGTATACATCTGGCCCTTCTTTGGACACTGTGTTAACAACCCTCCAGACGAGCTTCAATGCCATTCAACTCTCCTTCCGTGGCCTCCAACTGCTCTGAAATTCAAGTAAAGCTAAATGCATTCCCTTCAACCGATCGCTACCCGCACCTGCTCGCCCATCCAGCATCACTTAGAATATGTGGACAACTACAAATACCTAGGTGTCAGGTTAGACTGTAAACTCTCCTTCCAGACTCACATTAAGCATCTCCAATCCTAAATTAAATCTAGAATTGGCTTCCTATTTCGCAACAAAGCATCCTTCACTCATGCTGCCAAACATACCCTTGTTAAACTGACTCTCCTACAGATCCTTGACTTCGGCGATGTCATTTACAAAATAGCCTCCAACACTCTACTCAGCAAATTGGATGCAGTCTATCACAGTGCCATCCGTTTTGTCACCAAATCCCCATATACTACCCACCACTGCGACCTGTATGCTCTCGTTGGCTGGCCCTCACTTCATATTCGTCGCCAAACCCACTGGCTCCAAGTCATCTTTTAGTCTTTGCTAGTTAAAGCCCTGCCTTATCTCAGCTCACTGGTCACCACAGCAGCACCCATCCGTAGCACACACTCCAGCAGGTATATTTCACTGGTCACCCCAAGGCCTATTCCTCCATTTGGCCGCCTTTCCTTCCAGTTCTCTGCTGCCAATGACTGGAACGAATTGCAAAAATCACTGAATCTCCCTCACTAACTTTAAGCACCAGCTGTCAGAGCAGCTCACAAATCACTGCACCTGTACATAGCCCATCCAACTACCTCATCCCCACTGTTTTTTTTCTCTCCTTTGCAGCCCAGTATCTCTACTTGCACATTCATCTTCTGCACATCTGTCACTCCAGTCTCTATCACACCAATGTTTAATTGCTAAATTGTAATTATTTTGCCACTATGGCCTATTTATTGCCTTACCTCCCTTATCTTACCTCATTTGCACACACAGTATATAGACTTTTTTCTATTGTGTTATTGACTGTATGTTTTGTTTATTCCATGTGTAACTCTGTGTTGTTGTTGTCACACTGCTTTGCTTTATCTTGGCCAACTCACAGTTGTAAATGAGAAGTTGTTATCAATTAGCCTATCTTGTAAAAAAAATAGAAAGCGATTTATTTATTTAAATAATAGGTCATCAATTTGGGCACCAGGCGTGTCCATATCTGGTTTTAACATCTACTCTATGGTCCATATAGCCTCCCAAGCCAAAACCTATATGAATATCTGCCATCAGATGGCAGTGTTAAACTACATTCACCCTGTAAACAAATGAATGAGAAGAGTGATCAAATCAGGCAACTGATTTAAATAACCCTATAGACAAATCATCAGCTGTATTTACATGGACTTATAGTAAGTTTGTGGTGGTGCCAGGGTATGATATCGTTTATAATTAGGATTTGTGTAATGCCATTATTCATATCACGGAATAAATGACCATTTGAATAGACGTTCACTGTTCTAAACCATAACAAAAGGAGAAAAGGAGAAAGGAACTATTTATTTAACAGAAATACAAAATGTATCACCTTTTGTGATAGCTTATATGTGTCTATATGATATAATATACAGTAAGTTTAAAAATAAGAACCATATTTGGAAGTAATAGCAGACCAACTACAATGTAAACAGTCCATACATAGGCTATGTGCATATGACGCCTGCGCCAACAAAAATAAAACGTCTCAACCGGTCTGCCATCAGCACATACTGTAATACAGGGAAAAAATATATTCAAAAACCCTACTAGTTCATAACCAGTACACAAGTAAAAACAAACATAGGACAAGTTCTGACTGTGCCTATGGGGCCTGAGAGATCTGTCACGTTGCCCAGGAGTGGGAGTATTTCTCACCAAGCTGCATTTAGCCATGTATGTATTTATTTATTTACAGTGATAGTGGCTGAGGCTATGGGGACCTGAATGGAAACAATAACAACACATCAAAATAAATGTATTTAACTGCCAGCACAAAGTCCAATCACATTGGGTCACATTTGTGTTTAAAGGCTCTCTGGCTCCAGGCAGGTGTGCTTAGCTGGTTTGCCTCTAAGCCAGGAACCCAGAGATACCGAAGTGCTGCTAGTTGGCCGGAGTGGGGCTTCACTGTAAACTGTAACAACACCCTGCTCTTCAGCTCAGAGTCTTGAGACATCACTAGCCCTCCAGTTGCTCCAGCAGGGGGTTGGCTTCACTCTCAGGGGTCTTGACGCTGTCCGTCCTGACTATGCACGTTGGGCGGTGGTGATTCAACATGATGATCAGCTGCTGCCGCTCATGCTTCAGCTCCTCAATCTGAGCTTTGAGTTCAGAGTTCATCACCTCTAGTCTCTCAGATTCCTGAGACAGTGGGGGCAGGAAGATCATTACTTATTCCTAGAAAACTGGAGAATTATTTCACATTTCATTAAAGAAAAACCTCTCACCCTTTGTAGATAGTCTGTCCTCTCCTTCTTTTTGTTTCTACAGCGTGCTGCTGCTACTTTGTTTTTCTCTCTCCTTCGTTTCCTCCTGTCTTCTTCCTCATCTCTCTACATTAAAGGAAAATGCAAACATATTTTAAAACCGAACAAGGTGGAAAATGGACCCCGCAATTATATTTCAACTGCAAGAAACAATCTAAAAGCGGGTTACTTGTTTTAATGATAATTCTGTCCAATAGGTGATGCTATTGGTCAACATTAAAGGCCCAGTACAATCAAAAACATGATATTCTGTGACACACACCCAAACGTTGAATAATAGTAAAGACATCAAAATTATGAAATAACACATATGGAATCATGTAGTAACCAAACCAGTTTTAAAATATATTTGAGATTCTTCAAAGTAGCCACCCTTTGCCTTGACAACAGCTTTGGACACCCTTAGCATTCTCTCAACCAGCTTCATGAGGAATGCTTTTCCAACCGTCTTGAAGGAGTTCCCACATATGCTGAGCACTTGTTGTGTCTACTTTTCTTTCACTCTGCAGTCCAACTCATCCCAAACCATCTCAATTGGGTTGAGGTCAGGTGATTGTGAAGGCCAGGTCATCTGATGCAGCACTTCATCACTCTCCTTCTTGGTCAAATAGCCCTTACACAGCTGTTGAAAAACAAATGATAGTGGGACTAAGTGCAAACCAGATGGACTGGTGTATCGCTGCTGAATGCTGTGGTAGCCATGCTGGTTAAGTGTGCCTTGAACTCTAAATAAATCACTGACAGCGTCACCAACAAAGCACCTCTACACCTCCTCCACGCTTCACGGTGGAAACCACACATAGTCTTGAGCCTCACAAAGACACGGCAGATGTAACCAAAAATCGCAAATTTGGACTGATCAGGCCAAAAGGTCCGATTTCCACCGGTCTAATGTCCATTGCTCCTGTTTCTTGGCCCAAGCAAGCCTCTTATTATTGGTGTCCTTTAGTAGTGGTTTCTTTGCTGCAATTCGAGCATGAACGTCTGATTCGCACAGCCTCCTCTGAACAGTTCATGTTGAGAAGTGTGTTACTTGAACTCTGAAGCATTTATTTGAGCTGTAATCTGAGGTGCAGTTAACTGCCGATTTCTGAGTCTGGTAACCAATGAACTTATCCTCTGCAGCAGAGGTAACTCTGGATCTTCCTTTCATGGTGGTCCTCATGAGAGCCAGTTTCATGACAGCGCTTGATGGTTTTTGCGACTGCACTAGAAGAAATTTTGAAAGTTCTTGAAATTTTACGGATTGACTGACCTTCATGTCTTACAATAATGATGGACTGTCATTTTTTCTTTACTTATTTGAGCTGTTCTTGCCATAATATGGACTTGGTATTTTACCAAATAGGGCTACACCCCTACCTTGTCACAACGCAACTGATTGGCTGAAACGCATTAAGGTAAGTTATTCCACAAATTCACTTGAATTTGAAATGTATTCCAAATGTCGACCTCATGAATCTGGTTGAGAGAATGCCAAGAGTGTGAAAAGCTGTCATCAATGCAAATGGTGGCTACATTGAAGAATCTCAAATATATTTTGATTTGTTTAAAACTTTTTTGGTTTCTACATGATTCCATGTGTGTAATTTCATAGTTTTGATGTCTTCACTATTATTCTACAACGTAGAAAATCATAAAAATAAAGAAAAAACCTGGAATGAGTAGGTGTGTCCAAACATTTGACTGGTACTGTATGCATGCATGTCAGCGGAGGCTCCTCAGATGAGGAAGGGGAGGACCATCCTTCACAGTGAACTTCATAAAAATAAATGTAAAACATTTAGACAAAACTATACTAAATAGATTCACATTTCACCAAATAATTTATTAAAACACACTGTTTTGCAATGAAGGTCTACAGTTGCCTCAACAGCACTCCATGGTGTAGCCGGAGGACAGCTAGCTTCCTCCTCCTCTTGCTATATTGACTTCAAATACAAAACCTAGGAGGCTCTTCGTTCTCACCCCCTTCCATAGATTTAAACAGTAATTATGACAACTTCCAGAGGACGTCCTCCAACCTATCAGAGCTCTTGCAGCATGAACTCACATGTTGTCCACCCAATCAAAGGATCAGATAACTCATCTAGTACAGAAAGCATAAGATACAGCTAGCTAGCACTGCAGTGCATAAAATGTGGTGAGTAATTGACTCAGAGAGAGAAAGACAATAGTTGAACAGTTTAACAAATTAATATTTTCAAAAATGAAAGAGAAGAGAGGAGTGTCATTTTTCACGTTCAGGTTCACTTACCTAGCTAGCAAATGCAGCTAGCTAGTTTAGCCTACTCAAACACCCGGCTCAAACAGAGGGATGCTATGTCAGCTAACGTTAGCTGGCTATGACTATCCAACAACATATCTCCAAGTCAAGGTAAGCTTTTGGTTTTATTAATTTATTGCCACCAGGGCCCATCGGTGTAACTGCCTACTGACTAAACATTAATGTTACTGCATGATTGTAGGAGTTTTGTTTTGCCTGCTCACATACAGCTGATGTGTTGTACATTGAAGTCCACAAAGGAAGGGATAAAGGTGAGAGGAGAAGAGTGCATAGAGGCGAGAAGGAATACAACGTGGTGTTTACGCATGATCAGAGGTGTATTCACTCTGCCAATTCTGTTGAAAAACATTTCTTAAAACGGAAGCAAACGAAACAGGGATAAAAATAACTGAATTCGTCCTATAGAAACTCCTGTTTGGAACTGTTGGACTAATGATTACACCCTAGATAAGCGAGATGAAGGCAAGAGTGTGCAAGGCAGTATTGAATGTGTCACTGTCCATGTGTCACTGTCACCTCAAATTTATCTCAACCTGTGTGCACCTACATTGTAAACTTCCATTCATATGCTAAGTTTTAGCAAACTCATGATGGCTATAGGGAACATTTACCTATCATGAAGTAGCCTGAACAAAGGTGAACGGGATATGAATGACAGTCATCCAATATTCTGTAATTGAAATTATGCCATTCTCATAAAAAAAAAAAAATGTTGTCCTCCCTCATCATAAACAGCACTAACCACCACTGGTGGTTATTTCCACACTACGAGGTTGGAATAATATTGTGAAATCCGGAAATGCTATTTACGTATAAGAACGGTTGGAAAATACATCTCAGCCTGCTTTGGTGGGTTTGAGTTTTTGCCTGCCTGGTAGTGATGGGATGGTTGATAGCACTACTGATTCAACACAACTTATCGATGCTCGTATCAAAAGTAAAAATACCACATGATGATGACATTGGAAGCGTTGGTGGTCACACTAGCATCTGACAGGTGTCGTAACAGAGAGCCGATCACTGCTAGCAGATTTTTGTTTTTATCTAGACATTTCACCTTCTTAGCAGTGGGAAAGCTACTGTAGCTCAGGGCGTAGCGCCATAAGGTAGAATAATCTATTCTGAAATTGTAGCACACCATTGAATCTTGAGTGCCTATTTAGAATTGTCTTTCTCAGTGATTGTAAATTAAACAGCCAAAACAATGTTGACAAGCAGTTACCACGTAATAAATTACGTACAAAGCTTAGTTTGATCCCTCCCTCAGTGGATCCCGCTGTGGCTTCCAAGACATTGAGCCCTGCTGGGCACTATTTACAGGGTTAATAGAAACATTCTTCTCCAGTTCTCGCATGACAGGTGATTCTGCCTGTACAGCAGCAGCAATTGAGTCTGTGGTCTTAATGCACAGGAACGAATCCCTGTTTGGATGTTCTTTTTTTTCTTTGAAACACTGGTTACTTTGTATTTCTAACTTATAAATCAAGTGTTTTGATAAGCATAGGCTGTTCCGATTTTTATTTAACATCCTAAATCATACAAGAGACTGTGGCTCCATTGTAAAAAAAAATAAAAAATAATAATAATATATATTATATATTACATACCCATTCAATAGTTTGGGGATACTTAGAAATGTCCGTGTTCTTGAAAGAAAAGCACATTTTTCATCCATTAAAATAACATCAAATTGATCAGAAATACAGTGTAGACAGTGTCGATTACAGTGTCGATTACAGGCTCAAAATGGCCTACCCCTTCACAGAACAGCACAAACTGTCTCTAACCAGAATAGAAAGAGGAGTGGGAGGCCCGGTGCACAACTGAGAAAGAGGACAAGTACAGTAGAGTGTCTAGTTTGAGAAACAGATGCCTCTCACAAGTCCTCAACTGGCAGCTTCATTAAATGGTACCCGCAAAACACCAGTCTCAATGTCAACAGTGAAGAGGCGACTTCAGGATGCTGGTGTTTCGATAAAATAATAAAATAAAAAAATTACTGTTTTCGGTTTCAATTATTTTGGTTGAATGCTGTAACACAGAATAAAACTATTAATAAAAGTTCCATGATTGCCCATTACTGCTTAACACATACAAACTATAATTTATTCACTTTAATAAAATATTTCAGTTGTGCATTTTATTTGATTACTAATTAATTCCAAGCAAGTCATCATCTCATCTCTGTGGAGCTGCTGCCTGTGCTGTCTCACAAAAATCACTATTTTGTAGTTCTTCTAAGTAAATAATGCATACTTTTATGATGGCTGAATACCAACTATCAATCACTTTGATCATGCATTTTCAGGTAAAGAGACCTCGAGAAGCATCAGCTGCTCTCTATGTCCTCGCGATTGCGAATTCTTGTCTCTTCCATAGCAGTCGTAAATGATACACAGACCAAGTAGATGCACTATGGATTATGGTCATTGTTGTTAATTACCACAGTTTAATACACTAAACTATGTAGAATATTGGCCTGTTGGAAACTACAACTCCTTACAGTTCAAACGGGATTGGATTTATTTCTAAGAAAAAATTAAATAAACAGGGCAAAAAGTTTGTTGACCAACGCTCACGCCTATCCATTGCCCCACCACATTTTGATAGAGGCAATGGGAAAACAGGTTTATATAAACAGCACCCATGCTGATATGTATTCCTGACCAGTAGATGTCTCTAAGGTGCACTGTGTTAAAAGCTCAGTTATTAACAGTTTTTCGGCACAATTGAGTGAAAGCCACAAAGGCATTGGTTACCCATCACTACTGCCTGGTGTTATCACCAGGCGGTAAATTAGTTAATAGACCAATAACAAAAATAGTTCCAAACCTCAACGCAAATATCAGATAGTTTTCAGTTTTCCCCACCCCAATCAGACCACTCACAGACAGTCCTTGCAAAATTCTTGCTTGATAAGTTGCTCTTCGCTAAAAGAGGCTATTTTTGTTTCTTTTTGACCATTTTAATCGAAAACAATCACAATAAGGTATTTAATTGTTATCTAGAAATTATTTGATATTGAGATAAAAAAAAAGCTGCATTGGACCTTTAAGTAGATACTTAAGTCCCTCTGAGGTCTGGGAACAAAATATTATGTTTTCAAACTCAAACTTCTGTGATGGTTAGAAAAATTAGAAAAAACAACAACAACAAAAATGAATGGTCTTAAACGGTAAAATTACCTGAAAGATATCTGAATTTCAACTTCTGACAACATCTTCAAGAACCAAAGCAAAACTTTCAATCTCACCTCTGTTTTGATGGTTAGGGGCCTCTTCCCTAGCTTGCCCAAGAAGTGCAGTGGAGAGAGCATGGCCCCCAGTTCCCGGAGGTTGGTGTATTTGAGCTGGTCAGTCAGTGTGGTGTAGGGGATCCCTGCCAGGGGACCCAGGCTGGGCAATGAGCCGGCTGTCATCCGAGGATCTGGGATTGGTCCCGGCATCATATAAGACCCAGCCGTGACCACAGCTGATAGGAACAGGGACAAAAGGGCAGGAAAATACATTAAGAAAATCAAAGATGTGGATTGAGATGTACAATTCACCACCTTGTCCCCATGTTCTGAATATTTCACAACATTTTGCAGCTGTACCAGAGTAAAAGATCTGAATACATTTTACTCAAAATATTCACATTTCAAACCTGCTTCTAGTTTTGGTATAGCAGACAGATAATTGGTTTACTTTCATTTCAGTCTGCTAAAGGGCTTAAATGTGTCATTTCCACGAGTGCACCTGGTTTCCCTGGCAGCCTTCTCTAATGAAATGTTGGCATGTTGCAGAGCAGGAGGCCGAGGCTGTCTCCCATTAGGCCATTTTATTATTTCATCTCTCTTTTTTCTGGAATGTATGTATACTCCCATTTACAGAGGTCTTGGCAAGGATCTATGTGGGGGTTTTTTTTATTCCCAAGAAAGCCAAGAGAGGCACACAACCCTGCACAAAAGTAGACTCAGACACGTTCCACTTTATCCCACGGAGAGCTACAGACTGCCATTGCCAACAAACATCCATTTCCCATGTTTTCCTCCATATGAGCCTTTTCTCCATGTCAGGGAGGTGGAATGTGGCTGGAGGATCTCAGGACAATGTGGCCAACCCTGGTCCTCTGATAAAGGCCCTTCCTCTATCCCTTCTCCTCCTATTTTGTCTGACTAAACTGACACTATCCAAAAGCTATGGTGTCATACTTGTTCACCAGCATCTTGCCTGTAAATCTGTTTGGTTTATAACTGTAGTGATATACAGTGCATTTGGAAAGTATACAGACCCCTTCATTTTACAACATTTTGTTACATTACAGCCTTAATCTAAAATTGATTAAATAAATATTAAATAATCATGAATCTACACACAATACCCTATAATGCCAAAGCGAAAACAGATTTTTTGACATTTCTGCAAATGTTTTACAAATAAAAAAACAGAAATACCTTATTTACATAAGTATTGACACCCTTTGCTATGGGATTTGAAATTGAGCTCAGGTGCATCCTGTTCCCATTGATCATCCTTGAGATGTTTACAACTTGGAGTCCACCGGTGGTAAATTCAATTGACTGGACATGATTTGGAAAGGCATATGCCTGTCTATATAAGGTCCCACAGTTGACAGTGCATGACAGAGCAAAAACCAAGCCATGAGGTCGAATTAATTGTCCGTAGAGCTCCGAGACATAATTGTGTCGAGGCACAGATCTGGGGAAGGGTTCCAACAAATATCCGCAGCATTGAAGGTTTCCAAGAACACAATGGCCTCCATCATTCTTAAATGGAAGAAGTTTGTAACCACCCAGACTCTTCCTAGAACTGGCTGCCCGGCCAAACTGAGCAATCGGGGAGAAGGGCCTTGGTCAGGGAGGTGACCAAGAACCCGATGATCACTCTGACAGAGCTCCAGAGTTACTCTGTGGAGATGGGAGAACCTTCCAGAAGGACAACCATCTCTGCAGCACTCCACCAACCAGGCCTTTATGGCAGAGTGTTCAGACGGAAGCCACTCCTCAGCAAAGGGCACATGACAGTCCGCTTGGAGTTTGCCAAAAGGCACCTAACAGAGACTCTCAGACCATTAGAAACAAGATTCTCTGGTCTGATGAAACCATGACTGAACTATTTGGCCTAAATGCCAAGTGTTACATCTGGAGGAAAACTGGCAGCATCCCTAAGGTGAAGCATGGTGGTGGCAGCATCATGCTGTGGGGATGTTTTTCAGCAACATGGACTGGGAGACTAGTCAGGATCAGGGGAAAATGAACAGAGCAAAGTACAGAGAGATCCTTGATGAAAACCTGCTCCAGAGTGCTCAGGACCTCAAACAGGGGGCGAAGTTTCACCTTCCAACAGGACAATGACCCTAAGCACACAGCCAAGACAACGCAGGAGTGGCTTCGGGACAAGTCTCTAAATGTCCTTGAGTGACCCAGACAGAGCCAGGACTGGAGACCCGAATCTCCCCATCCAATCTGACATAGCTTGAGGATCTGCAGCAAAGAATGGGAGAAACTCCCCAAATACAGGTGTATGGGGTAATTGTGTGTAGATTGATGAGGGGAAAAAAACGACTTAATCAGTTTAAGAATAAGGCTGAAACGTAACAACATTTGGAAAGAGTCTAGGAGTCTGAATACTTTCCGAATGCACTACGTTTCGCAAGGACATCTGCTTGAGACAGAGCTTGAGAGGATCTGCAGCAAAGAATGGGAGAAACTCCCCAAATACAGGTGTGCCAAGCTTGTAGTGTCATACCAAAGAAGACTTGAGGCTGTAATCGCTGCCAAAGGTGCTTCAACAAAGTACTGAGTATAGGGTCGGAATACTTATCACATCTATTTTTTCCAATACATTTGCAAATGTCTAAAACCCTGTTTTGGCTTTGTTATTATGGGGTAATTGTGTGTAGATTGATGAGGGGAAAAAACTACTTAATCAGTTTAAGAATAAGGCTGAAACGTAACAACATTTGGAAAGAGTCTAGGAGTCTGAATACTTTCCGAATGCACTACGTTTCGCAAGGACATCTGCTTCTACTCCCAGGAGAGTAGCAAGTAATTAATTTGGTAGGATGATACATAGGGTATAGTATATAACCTCAGCAAAAGAAGAAACGTCCTCTCACTGTCAACTGCATTTATTTTCAGCAAACTAAACATGTGTAAATATTTGTATGAACATAACAAGATTCAACAACTGAGACAAACTGAACAGGTTCCACAGACATGTGACTAACAGAAATGGAATAATGTGTCCCTGAACAAAGGGGAGGGTCAAGATCAAAAGTAACAGTCCCTATCTGGTGTGGCCACCAGCTGCATTAAGTACTGCAATGAATCTCCTCCTCGTGGACTGCACCAGATTTGCAAGTTAAAGCTGTGAGATGTTACCCCAGTCCTTCACCAAGGCACCTGCAAGTTCCCAGACATTTCTGAGGGGAATGGTCCTAGCCCTCACCCTCCGATCCAACAGGTCCCAGACGTGCTCAATGGGATTGAGATCCGGGCTCGTTGCTGGCCATGGCAGAACACTGACATTCCTGTCTTGCAGGAAATCACGCACAGAACAAGCAGTATGGCTGGTGGCATTGTCATGCTGGAGGGTCATGTCAGGATGAGCCTGCAGGAAGGGTACCACATGAGGGAGGAGGATGTCTTCCCTGTCACGCACAGCATTGAGATTGCCTGCAATGACAAGCTCAGTCCGATGCAATGACAACAAGCTTAGTCCGATGATGCTGTGACACACCGCCCCAGACCACGATGGACCCTCCACATCCAAATCGATCCAGCCCCAGATTACAGGTCTCGGTGTAATGCTCATTCCTTCTATGATAAACGCAAATCCGACCATCACCCCTAGTGAGACAAAACCGCGACTCGTCAGTGAAGAGCACTTTTTGCCAGTCCTGTCTGGTCCAGCGACGGTGGGTTTGTGCCCATAGGCGACGTTGTTTCCGGTGATGTCTGGTGAGGACCTGCCTTACAACAGGCCTACAAGCCCTCAGTCCAGCCTCCCCTCTCTTCATCTTCTCTCACTGTTCTTCCACACCTGCATTGCTTGCTGTTTGGGGTTTTAGACTGGGTTTCTGTACATCTCTTTGATATATCAGCTAATGTAAGAAGGGCTATATAAATACATTTGATTTGAGTTAACGACCGTTCCACAAGTGCATGTTCATGTATTGTTTATGGTTCATTGAACAAGCATGGGGAACCGTGTTTAAACCCTTTACAATGAAGATCTGTGAAGCCATTTGGATTTTTACAAATTATCTTTGAAAGACAGGGTCCTGAAAAGGGGACGTTTCTCTTTTTGCTTAGTTTAGGTTACACTGTAGCTCACTTAACAGTGTCTCAATATCGTTTGTTTAAACAAAAGCATTTTAAATTAACTGCTTGACTCTACACAATTTTGCCTCACTCATTTGTAAGCTTGCATCAGCCATTCATTATTTTGCTGCTATTCAATGCAAAGGTTGCCATGAAAATCAACCGGCTCTAAAATCAAAGAGAAGGTGCGTAGAGAGAGGTATCCAAGAACAGCTAGATACCACAACTCTCCCAAGGATATCAGAGCCTGTTGCTGCAGACAGGACCACCGTCTGATTTCACATTTCCCACAACATTATGGACTGAAATGGACTTACAGATATACTCACAACACCAACTAAATAACACCCCTGGGGTACAATCTGGGTAAAGAATCATATTAGCGTATACCTTTGTTCTGAATGTACAGCATCCTTCCAAAAGATCTAAAAATAGAAATAGCTTGAGCTCAGCAGGATATGCAAGCATTCAAGTATTTGCTGAGTGAATGATGAGGGAAAAACAACCAGAACAGAAACTGTTTTCTTTGTTTGGAAGTTAGCATGCCATAGGATGCCATTTACATCGCTGTTCACACAGCCGTAGCACATCTGGACAACAGGAACACTTATGTGAGAATACTGTTCATTGACTACAGTACAGCATTCAACACTATTGTTCCCTCCTAGCTCAACACGAAGCTCTGGGTCTGGACACCACCCTCTGCAACTGGACCCTGGAATTCCTGACGAGCAGAGCACAAGCTGTGAGGATTGGCAACACCTCCTCCACACTGACTCTTAAAGTTTCCTCGGCCCTCTGCTGTACTTCCTATACACCTATGACTGCATGGCTTTGCATGACACTAATTCCATCAAGTTTGCTGATGACACCACAGTTATAGGCCTGATAACTAACAACAAGTCAGCCTACAGGGAGGAAGTAAGTGAACTTGCAACCTCTCCCTCAACATCAGCAAAACAAAGGAGTTGATTGTTGACTTCAGGAAGCAGAGGGGGGAACATGACCTGACTCAAATGAACGGGACTGCAGTAGAGAGTCAGCAGTTTTAAGTTCCTCCGTGTCCACATCACTGAGGACATGACATTGACCAACAACACCACCACTCTTGTCAAGAGGGTGCAACAGCATCTCTACTTCCTAAGGCAGCTGAAGAAATTCACATGCCACCCGGGTCCTCTCCATATACTACTGCTGCACCATCGAGAGCGCCCTGACTGGTTGGAATGCGGCCTGGAACGAAAATTGCCCCATCCACGACCGCAAGGCCCTCCAGCTTGTGATGAAGATGGCCCAGTACATCACTGGTACCGTGCTCCCACCCATCTAGGAAATCTACTCAGAACGGTGCCTGAGGAAGGCCCGCAGCATCATTAAGGACCCCACACACCCCAGCCACAAGCCGTTCACTCCCTTACCATCAGGCAGTCGGTATCAGAGCTTGAGGTCTGATAGAAACTGTCTCTGAGCCTGTTGGTATCTACAAGCCATCAGACTGCTGAACACTAACTGGACTGACCACCTGCACAGACTCTCTTCATGCTGCACAACTTAAACACTTGCCTCCCAAACCCCCCTTCTCCAAAACGTGTAAATATTGGACTAAACATTGTGCCTTCCTGTATTATACTTATGCTAAAAAATGTATTCTGTTGTACTGAGCCATTTACTTTATGTCTGTATTTTTTATATTTTATTATTGATTATTCTTGTTGTGAAGGAACCTGCAAGTCAGCATTTTGTTGGACGGTGAATCCCATGTGTATCCCGTACATACGGCTAATAAAACTTCAAACTAGTAAAAGAGTACAGTAATCCAGACACCAACTAAAACCCAGGATACATTGATACAGGATGTCCTACCTCTGACCCAAATAATAGAAAGTACTGAAGGTTTCCTTCAAATGTCTATACAGCTTGGGCCTATGCCGTTTAGTCGTACAACGTTGAGTTGCAATTAATGGGACCCAAGCAAAGTAAGCCAAAAACCTCACTCTGGGCAAGGTACCAAGACAAGTAATTTGAGGTTTTTGTGTATTTGCATGCAAGTGTAGCCTGTTTCACTCAAGAATACGCTAGCCCTTTCTACCTGCCCCCTCCCTCCACCACCTAACTGCCCTAATGTGCAACATTAAATCTACCAACAGCTTCCATTTGCCCTCCTTTTACAGCAAATTCTGTTCAACTAAGTAAATAATTTACTAAAATATTACCATTGCACAGATACAACCCAATTTGGCTTTATGGATGAAAATCTTTCAATTGTCAGTATATATATATATATATATCTATCACACACAGTACCAGTCAAATGTTTGGACACACCTACTCATTCAGGGTTTTTATTTTTTACTATTTTATACATTGTAGAATAATAGTGAAGACATCAAAACTATGAAATAACACATATGGAATCATGTAGTAACCAAAAGTGTTCAATCTAAATATATGTTATATTTTAGATTTTTCAAAGTACCCAACCTTTGCCTTGACAAATTTGCTCACTATTGGCATTCTCTCAAATATCTTCATGAGGTAGTTACCTGGAATGCATTTCAATTAACAGCTGTGCCATTTTAAAAGTTAATTTGTGGAATTTCTTTCGTTTGAGCCAATCAGTTGTGCTGTGACAAGGTAGGGGTGGTATACAGAAGGTAGCCCTATCTGGTAAAAGATCAAGTCCATATTACGGCAAGAACAGCTCAAATAATCAAGGAGAAATGATAGTCCATCATTACTTTAAGACATGGTCAGTCAATTTGGAAAATGTCAAGAACTTTCTTCTAGTGCAGTCACAAAAAACATCAAGTGCTATGATGAAACTGGCTCTCATGAGGACCGCCACAAAAAAAGGAAGACCCAGAGTTACCTCTGCTGCAGAGGATAAGTTCATTAGAGTTACCAGCCTCAGATTGCAGCCCAAATAAATGCTACAGAGTTCAAGGAACACACATCTCAACATCAACTGTTCAGAGGAGACTGTGTGAATCAGGACTTCATGGTCAAATTGCTGCAAGAAACCACTACTAAAGGACACCATTTAGAAGAAGAGACTTGCTTGGGCCAAGAAACACGAGCGATGGACATTAGACAGGTGGAAATCTGTCCTTTGGTCTGATTTTTGGCTCCAACCGTCGTGTCTTTGATAGAGTAGGTGAATGGATGATCTCCACATGTGTGGTTCCCACCATGAAGCATGGAGGAGGTGGAGTGATGGTGTGGGGGTGCTTTGCTGGTGACACTGTCAGTGATTTATTTGGAATTCAAGGCACACTTAACCAGCATGGTTACCACAGCATTCTGCAGTGATTTACCATCCCATCTGGTTTGTGCTTAGTGGGACTAACATTTGTTTTTCAACCGGACAATGACCCAAAACCCACCTCAAGCCTGTGTAAGGGCTATTTTACCAAGAAGGAGAGTGATGGGGTGCTGCATAAGATGACCTGGCCTCCACAATCACCCAACCTCAACCCAAGTAAGATGGTTTGGGATGAGTTGGACCGCAGAGAAAAGGTAAAGCAGCCAACAAGTGCTCAGCATATGTGGGAACTCCTTCAAGACTGTTGGAAAAGCATTCCTCATTAAGCTGGTTGAGAGAATGCCCCGAGTGTGCAAAGCGTTCATCAAGGCAAAGGGTGGCTACTTTGAAGAACCTAAAATATATTTTGATTTGTTTAAAACTTTTTGGTTACTACTTGATTCCATGACATAGTTATTTCTTCATTAATATTCTACAACGGAGAAAATAGTAAAAAGAAAAGAAAAACCCTGGAATGAGTAAGTGTGTCCAAACTTTTGCCTGGATAGATAGAGATAGAGAGAGAGAGAGCTAACTAACAGAATAGATATTGGTATGTCTTAGCAAAACCTGTCTTAGCCTGCTTCACCTTATGTGCAGAACATGATTCAATGTTTGCTATGTGGTGCACATTTTGATTGTACCAGACTGAAACCCAAGGTTAAATCAAGAAAATACAAGCAAATGTCCATCATTTTGTCTCAGCATATAATTAGTTTCAGTTCTAAAGTTCCTCAAAAGGAAAGTACCAAGCCCAAAAACCTGGAAGTAATATGTGGAACTCCTCTGGTATTGTTGAAACTAGTACTGTTATGATGTTAGTTGCAATGCTACATGATAATGACCTTTGTGGCAGCTTTAGTAGCCTATGCAGTAGTCACATACTTCAACAACCAGGTCTCTGTAATGTTTTATTTATGCAACTACTGTAATGTGTGTCTATGTGCAGACAATTTTAATGAACAATAATACAAATATCTACATAGCACAGTTTATGACAGGCTAACTGCAATTACACAGTCATTACAGATATCTAAGAAAATTATCTAATAGATGTATTGTTGTCCTTGTATTAGAGACAAATACATCTTGGTAATTTATTTTAATGCCCTGACTAAGTTGCTCTGGATAAGTGCATCTGCCAAATGAACAAAATGTATATCTTAATGTAATGTCCTGTGGTCCTGTAAAGCACAGTTACATTGCATTCACAAAGAAACATGTTTTCTCCCTCCCAGTGAAAGTAAGGAATGAATGGGGAACAAAAAGGCAGGGTTTATGAGCAATCCAATGTCTCATGTCAAGACGCCTTTGGAGGTTTTCAATTGAGGACTGTGTACCTGCAACCTCACCATTCATACCAATAATATATGACCCAATAAAGGCAGATTAGAAAATGTAATTAAATTGAAATGTGTATTATATGAATAAGAACGATACAAATGTGTTCATTACTGAATGATTTGGGTATGCAACAGTAAAAATTTCAATACTAAAACAGAAAGTGAAAAAATAAAGAAACCTTTAACAGAGAGCTGAAAATAGTTGAGAAATTAGCATTATTACCAGAAGCTTATTTTATTTTACAGAAAAAATAGATCCAGCGTCCACTGTAAATAGTAGGCTACCTACTAAATTGATACATTGTCAGAATTCCATCACGTTTTTGTAAAACTCCTGAAAGCCCGTGTTTACACAGCAACAAGAAAAGTAAACCTGGTTAATAATGATACACTTGAGTCATGACTCATTTCAAAGCATTAGTTATTATTCAGTATGGCATGCATGTTATGTAACGGACTTTTGCAGTGATGAAACGTTAAACCAATGTTCGTTCAGGAAAAATTAAGTTGCAGAGAAACACTTTATTGGGATGAATAAACGTGTAGGTCTGCAAGCGTGCATACTAAACAGATGAAAACCATTGAGTGTAAAGTTATGTCTCGTGAAGAACGTTTATAAACTCCATAAATGCTTAAATTAGGCTATTGCTGCCCAATCCAAAGAGAAAGAAAGAACGGGATTGCACAATTGCACGACTGTGCACAATTGTCCACTGAAAAACTCATGAATTGCACACATTCGCAACTCAAGTGTGGCGCCCCTGTATAATAAATGTTTCTCGACTACGAAAATATATTACCTGACTTTGATCCCGAGTGCAACAGTTGTCCTTTCTTCTTGTCAGCTGAAGGTCGAGAGTATATTTTAAAAATTGGAAACCGTTGCATCAGCCCGTTTAAATAGTGATCCCTATCTGGGAGGATTTGGGAATGCGGAAATGAGTTATGCCAACTAGACGTAAACTGGGATGTAAAAAGCACAGCTCAAAGTGGGAGCAAGAAGTGGGGAAGTCCTATCCGTCCCTCCCCTAGAAACCAGAAAACAAACCCCTCCACTGACTCAGTGCAGAACAGGACAGACCCTGTCGTCTGCCCACGCACCTCAATTGGGATTCCGTGTGTAATTTACACCTGCCGTTAATGCCTATAAACGCCATTTTTGTTTGAATAATTCACTATATCAATACTCTCACCTTCTTTCCCAGAGACAGAAACACAGAGAGAGAGAGAGAGATGTTTTCTACAACAAGTAAGAGAAACTACAAACAAGGGGAGCATCCAGATCAAATTCAATGCGGGTTGTTTCTAGATATTATGAAATGCATTAATTGTGAAACTCGATGGAGCAACACTAGCTGGTATGTGTGATGTTTAACAATCAAAAAAGCACCCAACATCACTTTGAATGAATATTTAATGTGAATATTTATCAATAAGCAATAAATGCTCATTAACTTTTTTTATTTGACAAACAAGTCCAAATCTGAGGTAAAAAAATAAATCATCATAAATTACATCTTGATAGATATAGCACTGGATGTTTTCATGGAAAACTCTAAACATTGTAACAATGAGGTCAAATCACAGTGGATGACATTGAGGTATCTATGTGAGTACTGAACATGGATGTTTACTTTAACACAACATTCATTGCTATTGATATATTATTCCCATTGAAGCACAAAACCATACAGTCAATTCCACAATACAGTTTACCAGATCAAACATATATGAACATTATTTGGAATTCCTCGGCATGCGTTAAAACCAGAACATACTTCATCCCCATCTGTAAAATGTATAGCCGTGCTTTTAGCTACATAAGTTGTATCTGGAAGAAGTTTATACTTGCTTAGTCAAGTAACACATTTCATTGATGTAATCCTCAAACTGATGTGCTGACACCACAGCAAGTCTCTGATATCTTATTACAACTGGGGATACCAACTGCAGTGATCCACCAATCAACTCCCTCTGCTGACATTATAAGGCCAACAGGGTTGGAGACTTGAGGATATCAACAGATTCAGCCTTGCCCACTCCACTTTTGCGACCGTCAAACCCCTCTCCAAAGGAGTCGAGCTCGGGACAGGAGAATGTGAAAATGGTCAAGTAGCTGCTACAGGTGGGGGTCGATGTCACAACAGGAGTGCTCAGAGGCTCTAGGTCGTTAGACACAGATTTGTACAGGGTTTCCCAGTCCGTAACCCCAAGGGAACCGCTCAGGTCAATGTCTGGTACAGAGCGGGCAGTCTCTGTAGGGACTTTCTCCTCCATGCTGGGCAGCAGATTGTCCAGGAGCCCCTCCTTCATGTCCAAAGAGGGCTCAAGGTCGCAGATGTTTACTTCAGCACTGGCACAGAGTAGGATGTTGGAGTTCCCAGAGATGGCTGTGGATGGGTCACTGGGAATGTCCATGTCCTGGAGCGAGGGGGCTTCCTGGGCACTGTCCTCATGGAGCTTACTCCCCTCTGGGCTGGGGGGCAGCTCGGGAGACCCACTGGGCTCCAAGAAGATGGAGTCCAGGTCGTCTGCAATTTGGCACACAGGGTTATGAGTAGCGAGGACAATTTCGAGCCTCTCTTTCTCTTTGAGGAGATTGGCTATCTCAATCTGCAGAGCTGTTTTGTCTTCCTCCAGCTGATCAGTCTCCTTTGGAAAACAAAAACAAAATGAGGAACACAGGAAATATAAACAATCATAACTATAGATTACTATTTAAAATGATGGTACTGTGATTAGCATGATGTCCAAGGGTTAACTTACAGCTTGCAGTGTATCAGTGAGTTCCCTCCGTCTGTTGCGACACTTGGCTGCAGCCATTTTATTCCTCTCTCTCCTCACCCTCTTCTTCTCTTCTTCCTCTGGAGAGAGCTGTGAGATTCAGAGAAAAACACTTGCACCTTGAATAATCTGGCCATTTAATCTCCTAATCTCAGACTTCCATTGCCAGTTCCCCCTTTCTACAGGAGCAAAAGCATCTTTCTCTGCAGTGCGTCTAAAAATAGACCGTTGTTGCAGACTCACTGTGACCTGAATATAAATGAACTGCCTGAGCTCGGCACACAGCCAAATACACTGCTCTTGGGGAGCATGCAATGCTGCTGCACTGTTGGAAATTAAGATTGATTTAGATGTTCACACAAGTGAATGTGTTTCATTTTATTTGCAATCTGAAAAGCGCTAACCAACCTGTTCGATTTTCCCCTTTCTGCCAGTGTTTTTTCCCCTGCTCCCGCCCACTTTGGGTGTTGCCTGGTGAGAGCTCTGCACTTCATTGGCTTGCTTGCTACCCAGAGATGGGGAGACAGATGTTATAATAGTCGGCTGGACCATCCACTGCAAATCTGGGGTAGTGGAAATTGCAGTCACTGTTGGAACAAATGAAGTGGCTGGTATATCCATGTCTGGGCAGAGCTCCTGCAAAGTTATATATTATCACAGTTATTAATAATTTACCACTAATGATTTTTATCACAATTTCCTTAATTATTTTACTGCACAACAAGTCAGTCATTCTAAACACATGTTATTCTAATGACAGAGACATAAAGGTAATTACCCCATTTGTATTGGGGATGTCTGACTTTATGCTGTATTGTCATAGCATGTATGAACTATGTATGGGTTTTCTTAAAATATATCTAGCCATCTAAAAATAGTCTCCCCGAACCAATATTTGACTTTATCATTGCTACTGACGTCAACACTGACGCAGAGATGCTGAGAAGTCTCCGGAATGGATTTATTTTCTCAATGAACCGCTGCATGGACACGCTACATATTTGGCCTGAGGACTTGACAATAATAATACACCCAATTTTCATCCACAGGCGTGTTATTGCATTTTCAATATTTCACTCTTGGATTTTGGAATAGGAAACAGGTATTCATAACATAAATATGAATAATATGGTAAAATTATGTACCTCACTTACCCACCCATATGCTGACAATCTCGATAAATAAATCAATGATTTCCGATTATTGATTTCACACTCATTTATGTTAATAGACTATTGATTAACAATGATAAACGATGAAAGTCACCCACATTTAATTAATAGTCGTTGACATCGTTGTGTGTGAATATTATTATCATTGCATCACAGACCTCACCACTAGATTCATTCATACCTGTGCACTGCTCTCTGACGGCGAAGCTGAGGACGTGGAGAAAGAGTCATCTTGCGTCTTCTGATAGTACATCAGGGTGTCCCCGACAGGAGATTCTGTGCTGCAGCGAGACATTGAATCGAATTCAGAGTTAAGAAACATGTCTTAAAATATCCTCAGCTAATAGAATAACCGGCCTGCTCGTCAAATATAGTTTTTCTTCAGTTGCATCTATTCCAGGTTTATACCTGGTAACTGATAGACTCGTGTGCAAGCCCCTCCTTTTATAGTCTGCCAGACTTTTATGAATGAACGGAGGCTATACCATCTCTATGGAGGGGAGCCACAGGACAAAGAAACACACATTTAGCATATTTTTTTTTAACATCGGCCAAATGCTCAATGTCATATGACTGAGTTGATAAAATGTGTAATTTCCCTCAAGTTAAATATAATGTATTTTTTCCAAATGCATTTATCCAACAAATACCAGAGAGAAGTGGGTAGCGTGTAGCATGCCCATTCATAAATTCAGGCATACGGACTTTACTGATTTTGTGAAAATAACAGCACATTTTAATGGCCATATAATGCAGTTGTCTCTATCTGAATTAATTGGTTTACAGCGCACTATATGACATTGGAAATATACACAATAGTTACTGCTTAGAATTATTGTAAATGTTATATGCGTTTTATCAGGCAGCAGGATAATTATAGGCCACTACAACTACAGTTATCTACACACAAGAACTGATAAATCTGGTTGCGTTAGTTCTAAAGCTATTTTTTTTATTACATAATAGAATGACAGTATAAAATTAGACTACGCCATTAATATAACGACAGTTATTATACGCCAATCTCCCAAAGGATGCATTCCATATAAGGACACTGATGTCCGAGAAATCAAATATTTTCTTCGTATTATTTTTTTAAACAAAAACCTTATTACGGCTCGATCGACCAGTAACCATTGAAGAACATGATTTATATTTTCATTTACGTATTTAGTACTTATTATTACTAAAAGAAAACGATGCCATACATGTCGCTGAAAATAAAATGGAAACTAAGTAGAAACAGTATGGTGATTTTTTTTTAAATCATCATGACCCCGCGGGCGTTGCACTTGCAAAAAGTACTGCGAAGCGAAGAGATCACGTGACTTTAACCCGGAACTGAGCAGCATCAATATTTATATAATTGAGATATCTTGGTGGCGACTAACTGTAGCGTACAGCCAGCTACAGCATGTCTAGACTTTTTCTATTACTTACCTTTCCTGTTCTTTTTGATTTGACCTTTTCGATTACGTTCTATCTACCGGTGAATCTTAGAAAATGTTTGCGGGAAGAGATCCACAAAGACGTGCTGGTCACAGGCGAATACGAAGTTAGCGAACAACCAAATGCGAAAAACAATCTCAAGGTAACATAGCTAGCTAGGTCTGAACTAGCTTGATAGACTGTATCAAATCTTTGGAATCAAGTTGGTGTTAGCGATACTATTTGACATGGAAGCCTCGAATATGTGCATCACTTAGCTACTATCAATACCAATATAAAAAATGTCTCTGCAGGTTTGTTTGCATTAACTTTAGCTATCTAGTCAGTTGGCCAGCTATCGAGCTAACCTATACGATGTATGGACTATCGAACTTGTACAGTACAGCTGGCTAAATAAAATGCTGTCATTTTGGTTCAACAGAGTACGGCAAAAGACTTGAATAAAATATCAATATAGTATTAATTATGTAGCTACGAGAGGACAAGTGTATAACATCGAGCACATAGCCATGCTATCTCCATAGACAAACATTGGCAGTCTAATGGCCTCACTGAAGAGCTCAGTGACTAACCTGGAGTGGTGTAAAGCTCGCCACCATTGGACTACGGAGCAGTGGAAACGTGTTCTCTGGAGCTTCAACATCTGGCAGTCCAATGGACAAATCTGGGTTCGGTGGATGCCAGGAGAACCCTACCTGCCCGACTGCATTGTGCCAACTGTTAAGTTTAGTAGAGGAGGAGGAATAATGGTCTGGGGTTGTTTTTCATGGTTCGTGCTTGGCCCCTTAATTCCAGTGAAGGGAAATATTAATGCTACAGCATACAATTATATTCTAGATGATTCTGTTCAACCAACAGTTTGGGGAAGGCACTTTCCTGTTGCGGCATGACAATGCCCCCGTGTACAAAGCAAGGTCCACACAGAAATGGTTTGGTTCGGGATCAGTGTGGAAGAACTGACTGGCCTGCACAGAGCCCTGACCTCAACCCCATCAAACACCTTTGGGATGAATTGGAACGCAGACTGCGAGCCAGGCCTAATCGCCCAACATCTGTGCCCGACCTCAGTAATGCTCTTATGAATGAATGGAAGCAAGTTCCCGCAGCATTGTTCCAACATCTAGTGGAAAACCTTCCCTGAAGAGGGGAGGCTATTATAGCAGCATATTAATGCCCGTGATTTTGGAATGAGATGTTCGTCGAGCAGGTGTCTACATACTTTTGGTCATGTAGTGTATGTTATAAAAATTAACAAGTAGCTAGCTAGTTTATTTTGATTCATGCATGTCTAGTGTATCTGGGTCAAAAAAGTACCAACAATGTGTTTGAATTATTTTCCATTTCAGATTACAGATTCATCAGGTCACATCTTATACTCCAAGGAGGATGCTTCAAAGGGGAAGTTTGCCTTTACAACAGAGGACTATGATATGTTTGAGGTTTGCTTCGAAAGCAAATCCCCCCTAGGTGAGTATGTTTAACCATGTCACAGATGTATTCTAAACATAGCCATGGGCATGGGTCGTTTAAGTGTAAAGCCAGCAGGGTTCGACCTTAAGGCTTGTCCAGAATATACAGTGGGGCAAAAAAGTATTTAGTCAGCCACCAATTGTGCAAGTTCTCCCACTTAAAAAGATGAGAGGCCTGTAATTTTCATCATAGGTACACTTCAACTATGACAGACAAAATGAGAGAAAAAAATCCAGAAAATCACTATGATTTTTAATGAATTTAATTTGCAAATTATGGTGGAAAATAAGTATTTGGTCACCTACAAACAAGCAAGATTTCTGGCTCTCACAGACCAGTAACTTCTTCTTTAAGAGGCTCCTCTGTCCCCCACTCGTTACCTGTATTAATGGCACCTGTTTGAACTTGTTATCAATATAAAAGACACCTGTCCACAACCTCAAACAGTCACACTCCAAACTCCACTATGGCCAAGACCAAAGAGCTGTCAAAGGACACCAAAAACAAAATTGTAGACCTGCACCAGGCTGGGAAGACTGAATCTGCAATAGGTAAGCAGCTTGGTTTGAAGAATTCAACTGTGGGAGCAATTATTAGGAAATGGAAGACATACAAGACCACTGATAATCTCCCTCGATCTGGGGCTCCACGCAAGATCTCACCCCGTGGGGTCAAAATGATCACAAGAACGGTGAGCAAAAATCCCAGAACCACACGGGGGGGGCTAGTGAATGACCTGCAGAAAGCTGGGACCAAAGTAACAAAGCCTACCATCAGTAACACACTACGCCGCCAGGGACTCAAATCCTGCAGTGCCAGACGTGTCCCCTTGCTTAAGCCAGTACATGTCCAGGCCCGTCTGAAGTTTGCTAGAGAGCATTTGGATGATCCAGAAGAAGATTGGGAGAATATCATATGGTCAGATGAAACCAAAATATAACTTTTTGGTAAAAACTCAACTCGTCGTGTTTGGAGGACAAAGAATGCTGAGTTGCATCCAAAGAATACCATACCTACTGTGAAGCATGGGGGTGGAAACATCATGCTTTGGGGCTGTTTTTCTGCAAAGGGACCAGGACGACTGATCCGTGTAAAGGAAATAATTAATGGGGCCATGTATCATGAGATTTTGAGTGAAAACCTCCCATCAGCAAGGGCATTGAAGATGAAACGTGGCTGGGTCTTTCAGCATGACTGATCCCAAACACACCGCCCGGGCAACGAAGGAGTGGCTTCGTAAGAAGCATTTCAAGGTCCTGGAGTGGCCTAGCCAGTCTCCAGATCTCAACCCCATAGAACATCTTTGGAGGGAGTTGAAAGTCCGTATTGCCCAGCAACAGCCCCAAAATATCACTGCTCTAGAGGAGATCTGCATGGAGGAATGGGCCAAAATACCAGCAACCGTGTGTGAAACCATGTGAAGACTTACAGAAAACGTTTGAACTCTGTCATTGCCAACAAAGGGTATATATCAAAGTATTGAGAAACTTTTTGTTATTGACCAAATACTTATTTTCCACCATAATATGCAAATAAATTCATTAAAAAATCCTACAATGTGATTTTCTGGATTTTTCTTTTCTTATTTTGTCTGTCATAGTTGAAGTGTGCCAATGATAAAAAATTACAGGCCTCTCTCCTCTTAAGTGGGATAACTTGCAAAATTGGTGACTGACTAAATACTTTTTTGCCCCACATACTGTATGTATGTATGTATGTATGTATGTGTGTGTGTTCAAACGTTTGGGGTCACTTAGAAATGTCCTTGTTTTTTAAAGAAAATGGATCAGAAATAGTTGTGGCCAAAAGTTTTGAGAATGACACAAATATTAATTTCCACAAAGTTTGCTGCTTCAGTGTCTAGATATTTTTGTCAGATGTTACTATGGAATATAATTACAAGCATTTAATAAGTGTCAAAGGCTTTTATTAACAATTACATGAAGTTGATGCAAAAAGTAATTATTTGCAGTGTTGTCCCTTCTTTTTCAAGACCTCTGCAATCCGCCCTGGCATGCTGTCAATTAACTTAACTTCTGGGCCACATCCTGACTGATGGCAGCCCATTCTTGCATAATCAATGCAAAGTTTGTCAGAATTTGTGGGTTTTTGTTTATCCAGCCGCCTCTTGAGGATTGA
Organism: Oncorhynchus masou masou; assembly: GCF_036934945.1. Classification (NCBI taxonomy): domain Eukaryota; kingdom Metazoa; phylum Chordata; class Actinopteri; order Salmoniformes; family Salmonidae; genus Oncorhynchus; species Oncorhynchus masou. The sequence continues at coordinate 28,884,962 of NC_088243.1, read as the reverse complement.
CCACAAGTTCTCAAAGGGATTAAGGTCTGGGGAGTTTCCTGGCCATGGACTAGAGGTCGACCGATTAATCGGAATGACCGATTAATTAGGGCCGATTTCAAGTTATGGCAATCTGTATTTTTGGACGCCGATTTTGATTTTTCTTTACACCTTCATTTAATCTTTATTTAACTAGGCAAGTCCGTTAAGAACCAATTCTTATTTTCAATGACGGCCTAAGAATGAACGGTGGGTTAAATGCCTTGTTCAGGGGCAGAATGACAGATTTTCACCTTGTCAGCTCGGGGGATCCAATCTTGCAACCTTACAGTTAACTAGTCCAACACTATAACCACCTGCCTCTCGTTGCACTCCACGAGGAGACTGCCTGTTACACAAATGCAGTAAGCCAAGGTAAGTTGCTAGCTAGCATTAAACTTATCCTATAAAAAACAATCAATCATAATCACTAGTTAACGACATATGGTTGATTTTACTAGTTTATCTAGCGTGTCCTGCGTTGCATATAATCTGACTGAGCAAACAAGCATACAAGTATCTGACTGAGCAGTGGTCGGCAGCAACAGGCTTGTAAGCATTCATTCAAACAGCACTTTCGTGCGTTTTGCCAGCAACTCTTTGTTGTGCGTCAAGCATTGCCCTGTTCATGACTTCAAGCCTATCAAATCCCGAGATGAGGCTGGTGTAACCGAAGTGAAATGGCTGGCTAGTTAGCGGGGTGCGTAAAAGCATTTCAAACGTCACTCACTCTGAGACTTGGAGTGGTTGTTCCCCTTGCTCTGCAAGGGCCTTTGTGCTTCGAGGGTGGCTGTTGTCATTGTTTTCCTGATTCGAGCCCAGGGAGGAGCGAGGAGAGGGACGGAAGCTATACTGTTACACTGGCAATGCTAAAGTGCCTATAAGAACATCCAAAGGTTAATGAAATACAAATGGTATAGAGGGAAATAGTCCTATAATTCCTATAATAACTACAACCTAAAACTTCTTACCTGGGAATATTGAAGACTCATGTTAAAAGGAACCACCAGCTTTCATATGTTCTCATGTTCTGAGCAAGGAACTTAAACGTTAGCTTTCTTACATAACACATATTGCACTTTTACTTTCTCCAACATCTTTGTTTTTGCAATATTTATTGATGTATTATATTACGTTAAAATAAGTGTTCATTCAGTATTGTTGTAATTGTCATTAGTACCATTTTTTAATCTTTTTTTATCGGCCGATTTTAATCGGTATCGGCTTTTTTGGTCCTCCAATAATCGGTATCGGCTTTTTTGGTCCTCCAATAATCGGTATCAGCGTTGAAAAATCATAATCGGTCAACCTCTACCATGGACCCCATATATCGATGTTTTGTTCCCCGAGCCACTTTATCACCTTTGCCTTATGGCAATGTGCTCCATCATGCTGGAAAAGGCATTGTTCGTCAAACTGTTCCTGGATGGTTGGGAGAAGTTGCTCTCGGAAGATGTTGGTACCATTCTTTATTCATGGCTGTGTTCTTAGGCAAAATTGTGAGTGAGCCCACTCCCTTGGCTGAGAAGCAACCCCACACATGAATGGTCTCAGGATGCTTTACTGTTGGCATGACACAGGACTGATGGTAGCACTAACCTTGACTTCTCCGGACAAACTTTATTCCGGATGCCCTAAACAATCGGAAAGGGGATTCATCAGAGAAAACGACTTTACCCCAGTCCTCAGCAGTCCAATCCCTATACCTTTTGCAGACTATCAGTCTGTCCCTGATGTTTTTCCTGGAGAGAAGTGGCTTCTTTGCTGCCCTTCTTGACACCAGGCCATCCTCCAAAAGTCTTTGCCTCCCTGTGCGTGCAGATGCACTCACACCTGCCTGCTGCCATTCCTGAGCAAGCTCTGTACTGGTGGTGCCCCGATTCCACAGCTGAATCAACTTCAGGAGATGGTCCTGGCTCTTGCTGGACTTTCTTGGGCGCCCTGAAGCCTTCTTCACAACAATTGAACCGCTCTCCTTGAAGTTCTTGATGACCCGATAAATGGTTGATTTCGGCGGAATCTTACTGGCAGCAATATCGTTGCCTGTGAAGCACTTTTTTTCAAAAGCAATGATGACAGCACGTGTTTCCTTGCAGGTAACCATGGTCAACAGAGGAAGAACAATGGCCACGACTGCACATTGTAATGACTATTGTAGCTGGAAACGGCTGATTTTGAATGGAATATCTACATAGGCATACAGAAGCCCATGATCAGCAACCATCACTCATGTGTTCCAATGGCACATTGTATTAGCTAATCCCAAGTTTCTCATTTTAAAAGGGTAATTGATCATTAGAAAACCCTTTTGCAATTGTTAGCACAGCTGAAAACTGTTCTGATTAAAGAAGCAATAAAACTGGCCTTCTTTAGACTAGTTGAGTGTCTGGAGCATCGGGATTTGTGGGTTCAATTACAGGCTCAAAATGGCCTGAAACAAACCACTTTCTTCTGAAACTCGTCAGTCTATTCCTGTTTTGAGAAATTGCCAAGAAACTGAAGATCTCGTACAATGCAATGACCTACTCCCTTCACAGAACAGCACAAACTGGCACTAACCAGAATACAAAGAGTGGGAGGCCCCAGTGCACAACTGAGCAAGAGGACAAGTACATTAGTGTCTAGTTTGAGAAACGGATGCATCACAAGTCCTCAACTGGTAACTTCATTAAATAATACCTGCAAAACACCAGTCTCAACCTCAACAGTGAAGAGGCTACTCCGGGATGCTGCCTTCGAGGCAGAGTTGCAAAAAAAAAGCCATATCTCAGACTTGCCAAAAAAAGTCTGAAATATGGCTTTTTCTTTGCAAAACAATAGCAAGATAGACATATCTAATGAGAAATTTCAACAAACCTTAGTTGAGCAAAGCATTGTAAGACAGGAATGATGCATGCGAGACCGGGAATAAAAATCCCTTCTTGACGTTGCGAACCAAAACATCCAAAAGCTTAATCCTACTAACTGAAATATCATAGGTATTAAGACAAATTAAAGTTATGAAGTGTATTTTTCAAACTATTCCAATAGTGTTTAATGTCCTAAAGTTGCCGCTTTTAAATTGGAATAATTATGAAAGTTGTAATCTATGCTATTCTCATTCAGATGTATTTTTAATGAGAAATATTTTAGGCCACAAGAAGTGAAATTGAACAAACAATACAATGATGTAAAAATAGAATGAGCTGAGGAAAGTTTATGAAAGAAATTATGCGTAGTTGGCCTTGACCTATTGCACAATGCTAGAATAATATGGAAATCTACCTACAATGCATATACAGTTGAAGTTTACATACACCTTAGCCAACTACATTTAAACTCAGTTTTTCACAATTCCTGACATTTAATCCCAGTAAAAATTCCGTCTTAGGTCAGTCAGGATCACCCCCTCTATTTTAATGTGAAATGTTAATAATAGTATGGTTTATTTTATCTTTTGTTTCTTTCATCATATTCCCAGTGGGTCAGAAGTTTACATGCACTCAATTAGTACTTGGAGCATTGCCTTTAATTTGTTTAACTTGGGTCAAATGTTTGGGGTAGCCTTCCACAAGCTTCCCACAATAAGTTGGGTGAATTTTGGCCCATTCCTCCTGACAGAGCTGGTGTAACCGAGTCAGGTTTGTAGGCCCCCTACTCACACAGGCTTTTTCAGTTCTGCCCAAAAATTTTCTATGGGATTGAGGTCAGGGCTTTGTGATGGCCACTCCAATACCTTGACTTTGTTGTCCTTAAGCCATTTTGCTACGACTTTGGAAGTATGCTTGGGGTCATTGTCCATTTGGAAGACCCATTTGCGACCAAGCTTTAACTTCCTGACTGATGTCTTGATGTTGCTTCAATATATCCACATAATATTCCTTCCTCATGTTGCCATCTATTTTGTGAAGTATGCCAGTCCCTCCTGCAGCAAAGCTCCACCACAACATGCTGCCACCACCATGCTTCATGGTTGGGATGGTGTTCTTCGGCTTGCAAGCATCCCCCTTTTCCCTCATCATAACGATGGTCATTATGACCAAACTGTTTTATTTTTGTTTCATCAGACCAGAGGACAGTTCTCCAAAAAGTACGATCGTTGTCCCCATGTGCAGTTGCAAACCGTAGTCTGGCTTTTTCATAGCGGTTTTGGAGCAGTGGCTTCTTCCTTGCTAAGCGGCCTTTCAGGTTATGTTGACATAGGACTTGTTTTACTGTGGATATAGATACTTTTGTACCGGTTTCCTCCAGCATCTTCACAGGGTCCTTTGCTGTTCTGGGATTGATTTGCACTTTTCACACCAAAGTACATTCATCTCTAGGAGACAGAACGCGTCTCCATCCTGAGCGGTATGACGGCTGCGTGGTCCCATGGTGTTTATACTGACGTACTATTGTTTGTACTGATGAACGTGGTACCTTCAGGCGTTTGGAAATTGCTCCCAAGGATGAACCAGACTTGTGGAGGTCTTCAATTTTTTTTCTGAGGTCTTGGCTGATTTCTTTTGATTTTCCCATAATGTCAAGCAAAGAGGCACTGATTTTGAAGGTAGGCCTTGAAATATATCCACAGGTACACCTCCAATTGACTCAAATTATGTCAATTAGCCTATTAGAAGCTTCTAAAGCCATGACACAATTTTCTGGAATTTTTCAAGCTGTTTAAAGGCACAGTCAACTTAGTGTATGTAAACTTCTGACCCACTGGAATTGTGATACAATGAATTATAAGTTAAATAATCTGTAAACAATTGTTGGAAAAATTGACTTGTCATGCAAAGTAGATGTCCTAACCGACTTGCCAAAACTATAGTTTGTTAACAAGAAATTTGTGGAGTGGTTGAAAAAACAGTTTGACTCCAACCTAAGTGTATGTTAACTATCTGACTTCAACTGTAGTAGCCGAGGCTTAATAAGAAGGATGAGGAAGGATGAGGCAAAAAAATGCAAATCAGTTTATAATGGACCAGTGGTGTAGGCAAACCTGATGGCAGGGCCACAGCCCAAACAATTCTGGTACACAATGTTGGCACTCATCATGAAAGCTTACCTAATACCTTTCCGGAATTGATCGCAAACAAACCATCTCATGTTAGCCTTATTTTAAAATGGATTACATTTATTTTTCCCTCGATCTACACACAATACCCAATAATGACAATGTGAAAACAGATTTACATTTAAACATTTATTGAAAATAAGATACCTTATTTACATGAAGGCCTATGTAAATTCATTTAACATGTGACTCACAGACCTACAAACTGTAGGCTTATAATTAGGAGAATAGAACAAAAAGCCCTGTTATAACAGTAATAATCACAATAGGCATAGATAGCCTGTATAGACTAGAATAGTGGTCACCAATCTTTTCTTAGTCAATGCAATTATCTGCTGGGCGCGGGAGATAAAGTGCACCTACAATGTATTGTATGATCAATAGTCTAGGTTCCCAAACTGCGGGGGTCCCTTTATATTTAAAAACTACAGTCTCAAGCTAGGCTATATAACTGGTCAGAGGTCAGTGGTTGTAGCCTATTACTTGCGAGGCACATCGGAACAGAAATTTAAATAACACATTTATTTCACTGGACTGATGGTGATGTGTCAGCGGAGGGAGGTGGAGTGCGAGTCAAAGTGTTGAATAACAGCTTTGTAGTGCTGATCATTGTACTGAATGTACTAAGTCCCTCGATTAGATCAATGCAGTCAGTAGGGGGGACTGGAGGCCCTTCATGGGGAAATCACTGATATCAAATAACTTGGCAAATGCTCCAACATCCTCTTCTATACATGGTCTCTTCCATTTTTTTTACTGTGAGCTTAGTTTGGCCATTTTACTTGTCTTAACTAGCTAACCATAGGTAGCCTACACACGGTATCAGTGCGACGTGATGAGCCAGAACCTGCCCATTGTTTAGAAATTGATGAACTGAATTGAATATAATTAACATTTCATTAGGTTTTCCCCCAGTAAATAATCAAGCATTATATTGGCCTAAATACAATTGATTTTATGTATAACATCCTTGAGTGTTCTGAAAGGCATCTGCCAAATAATGTATTATTAATATCAATATCCCTTTAGTTTTCCCAAACCCTCCCTACTGCTTGCTATGAATTCCATCTGATGGTGTATGCATGTTCAGGCCAGTGCTTGACTGAAATAGGTACCAGTACTCATTTTGGGTCCCGGTATCATTTTATATTTAGGTGCAAGAACTCCTATATATTTTTTTGAGCTAATATTGTATAGGAGGTGCAGGGACTCCAGCAGTCAACCATTTGAGGTGACTGTACTCTCTTCCGGTGCGCTCTTTCAAGTAGGCTACTGTGCTTAGGTAAAAAGACAATGTCCAGTTTGGAACAGGTGCTCAATCTGATTGAGCCCACGTAGGCCTATGCCCCTGCTGAGGACAGCAGAGTTGCTCTGCAGCCCATGATTTACAACCAATCACAAGACGCACAGCCAGCTCTGCTCATTGTCTGTCACTCGCTCCAGCTGCACGCTTAGACACACACAGATAGGCCTAGGCCACTACACATCTTTCGTGTCACAGCGTGAAATAGTGGAGACAAATATTTTTGAATATCCTAAGTATCTTTTGTCAATGTCACGATTCCTCGCATCCATCCCGTAGCATGCGAGCCAAATGTGTAGTCTTTTTTTATTTTTATTTTATTTGGCTGGAGACAAGTGGCTAAAAAAGTTCATGTCAAGCCTTGCTTCAAGGGTTAAGAGAATATATGATTAAGCCAAAGTAGACTGGGCAGGATTTAGAAGCAGGGAATAGTCATTTCCTGGAATGTTTGGCCCCTGTACAATAAGTCTTTTCATTTTGGGGTCTAGGTACTGGGAGGGTCACAGACCAGCTGGTCAATTTAGACATGAAGCATGGTGTGGAGGCAAAGAATTATGAAGAGGTAAGTACCAACTGCCCATCAGCCTTTCTCCAGGTCCATCTGGATCAGATTTGGTGTGACCATGAGTCAACATGAAAAAATATATATGTATAATGTCAATGATGGTTAAGGTTCCTTTCACAGTCCTCTAAAGTGAACACTGGAGTTTAAAAAAAAAAAAAATAAAAAGCCAAAGAACTCAGTTCTTTGTATTCACACTGCCCTTGCCTTTGAGTGAGGACTCGACTCTTTTGCTAGTTTACTTCACCTATTCTATTTTGTGGTCCGAGTTCTCTTTGCTGTGTTAATGAACCAAGACCTTTGAACATTAACTCAAATGCACTCTGTAAAAACCGAAACTGCACTATAAGCCATTCCATCAGAACGATGTACAGTACCAGTCTCAAGTTTGGACACCTACTCATTCCAGGATTTGTATTTTTTACTATTTTCTACATTCTATAATAATAGTGAAGCCATCAAAACTATGAAATAACAAAAGAAATCGTACGATAACCAAAGTGTTAAACAAATCCAAATATATTTAGTCTACAAAGTAGCCACTCTTTGCCTTGAAAGCTTTGCACACTCTTGGCATTCTCTCAACCAGCTTCATGAGTTAGTCACCTGGAATGCATTTCAATTATCAGCTGTGCTTTTTCATAAGTGAATTTGTGTAATTTCTTACCTTAATGCGTTTGAAATACCAAGTCCATATTATGGCAAGAGCAGCTCAACCAACAAAGAGAAATGACAGTCCATCATTACTTTAAGATATGGTCAGTCAATTATGAAAAAGTGCAGTTGCAAAACCATGAAGTGCTATGATGAAACTGTCTCATGAGGGCCGCCACAGGAAAGGAAGACCCAGAGTTACCTCTGCTGCAGAAGATAAGTTCATTAGAGTTACTAGCCTCCAGAAATTGCAGCCCAAATAAAAACTTCAGAGTTCATGTAACAGACAACTGTTCAGAGGTGACTGCGTGCATTAGGCCTTCATGGTCAAATTGCTGCAAAGAAATCGCTACTAAAAGACACCAATAAGAAGAGACTTGCTTGGGCCAAGAAACATGAGCAATGGACATTAGACCGGTGGAAATCTGTCCAAATTGTGTCTTTGTGAGACTCAGTAAGTGAACGGATGATCTCCACATGTGGTTCCCAACGTGAAGCATGGAGGTGGGGTGATGGTGCTTTGCCGGTGATTTATTTATAATTCAAGGCACACTTAACCAGCATGGCTACCACAGCATTCTGCAACGATATGCCATCCCATCTGGTTTGCGCTTAGTGGTACTATAATTTGTTTGTCAACCGGACAATGACCCAAAACACACCTCCAGGCTGTGTAATTGCTATTTGACCAAGAAGGAGAGTGATGGAGTGCTGCATCAGATGACCTGGCCTCCACAATCACCTGACACCAACCCAATTGAGATGGTTTGGGAAGAGTTGGACTGTAGAGTGAAGGAAAATCAGCCAACAAGTGCTCAGTGTGTATGGGAACTCATTCAAGACTGTTGGAAAAGCATTCCTTATGAAGCCGGTTGAGAGTGTGCAAATGGTGACTACTTGGAAGAATCTCAAAATATATTTTGATTACTACACAATTCCATATTTTATCATAACATAACATTTTGATGGCTTCACTATTCTAGAATGTAGAATAGTACAAATAAAAACCCTGGAATGAGTAGGTGTCAACTTCTGATTGGTACTGTACCTACTCACATTTGACGCTAATAGATTGTATTTAGTTAATATTAACTTCTGATTATAATTGTAATTTAACATGTAAGTATTATTGGTAACAGAATAAATAGAACTGCAAATTGTACACCAATGAGCTTGCATTGATTCACTTAATATGTTGTCTTCTTACATTATTCAAGCCACACTTTCAAATAAACAATTCATGAATCTCTTAGCCTATAGATCTTGTATTGCAAACAAATAATCTGAATATTGTGTCCGTACAAAACTCTATACACATTTTGTAATGTCTGTGCATCCTTGACCATTTTTTAAAATTGTACCTTTATTTAACTAGGCAAGTCAGTTAAGAACAAATTCTTATTTTCAATGACGGCCTAGGAACAGTGGGTTAACTGCCTGTTCAGGGGCAGAACGACATTTGTACCTTGTCAGCTCAGGGATTCGAACTTGAAACCTTTCGGTTACTAGTCCAACGCTCTAACCACGAGGCTACCCTGCTAATCAATATCCAAAAACAGCATGTTTTTTTTCCCTCCACGAATCTGAACATCTCTTTTGTGGCACCAATGTGAGGGGTTATGGCAGGGGAAACAGTTTTGCAGTAGTCTAGTGTATGGTCTGGAAATAATGACAAGCGACCCTGGGGAGCCTTCTGTTCACATTGCCTTAAAGCGAACCAAACCAGACCGACCACCTCTCGATGGTCTCAGTTCAGGGGCTCTTGAGGGTTCTGAGTTCATTTGGAGTGTTCACACTGCACAAAAATTAAGAACTGCACTACCTTAACAAAAAATTGTCTGAAAGGGGACCGAGTGTGAAGACGCCCTAAGACTAACTTTCTCTCAACTACATTTCTGAAAGCGTGTTCCCACAGCTCTTTATCCACTCCGCAATACAAGTGTCATACACTAACATTTTCACACCATTTCCTACACTATTAAATGTGACTAAGGACATCCAGTGGTCAATCGGGGCTTTATTCTGTATGGTGCAATGTTTCGGTGGAAGAGAATACTCATGTTCAACTAATTCTTCTGCTCTTTTCAGATTGCAAAAGTTGAGAAGCTAAAGCCCCTAGAAGTTGAACTAAGACGCCTCGAAGACTTGTCGGAGTCCATTGTGAATGACTTTGCCTACATGAAGAAGCGTGAAGAGGAAATGAGGGACACAAATGGTAAGTGCTATATGGAAAAAAACAAACGGGTGCAAAGCAACATTTGCGGTCCATGCTTTCACTCAACCAGAAAATGTTCAGTGTCATGTTTCTCAATCTTTTTTTCCTGGTCTTGTGAAAATAGTAAAACCTTAGTTTATTTAAACAGACACGTTACTTGGTTAAATAGATTTTTCCTCACATTGCAGAATCCACCAACATACGTGTCTTGTACTTCAGTATCTTCTCCATGTGCTGTCTAATTGGGCTGGCAACATGGCAGATCTTCTACCTACGGCGTTTCTTCAAGGCGAAGAAACTGATTGAGTAAAGCCATCTACGAAGCGGGGACCATGTTGAGGACGTTTGGGGAAATGGTGTGCAATTTGTGAGAGAAAAGGTTGGGTAGTAGCCCCCCTATACAATTGTAATTTATTTCAGTCTTCTGTCAACTTCAGTTTTTTACTAGCCTCATCTCAGGCACTGTTTTGATTAGAAATACATGGATACATTGGTTTGAGATTTATTCATGCAATATTGCATGAAAATAAACACACATTTTTAGTGAGTGCACAAAGCCTCCCATCACACACTCAGCTATTGTTATGCAAAAATAAAGTGTCCCCAGTATGTCAGGTACATGGTTGTGTTTTTGATTAAGAAGGCTTTCACTCTGGGTGTCTTTCATATAGCTATAAAGACTATACGGCATTAAAAGACCAGTAATTACAATAAATGTCTCATTGAATGAGGGAAATCCTGTTTTTAAATTAATCTTTTATCATTTGACAATGTTGGCACACTTATCTATTTCCATAAAGTTCCCAGGCTTTGTACATTCTTCTCAGTTTTCTGAGGTTTGGTCTAGGTGGTTCCTGTGAAAAACAAGAATATTGTTTAGCAAATTAAGCTTGGCATAAAGCAAATTCTGATTGTGGAGCAAGACTAATTTGTATTTTGTTAATATCTGTAGTGACATGTTTGAAGTATTGATTTGTAATGTGTTGGACCTCAAGAAGGTTAGCTAATGGGGACCCTAATTACAAATTAAACAGTTCAAGTAAAATTCCACCCAAAAACTATTTTGGTATGTTTCATTACTCCATTGATTATAGTCCTGAAATGTTTTGCATGTCAGCAACCAAGTTGAAGATTAACTTTCAAAATACAGCATACCACCAATTTTGAAAGTCGTCTTAAACTTGTTTGCTGACATGCAAAACATTTTGGAAATATATCAACAAATACCCACATTTTTTTGGGTGGAGCTTTCCTTTTAAGCTGATCCATGCATGTCTATAGTGGTACCTCTTGGTCATTCAAGTGAAGGACGTCTACCAGCGGGGCGATGGATGGGCGGCCATGGGCACACTGGAAGGGCAGCTGGCATGAAGATAGAGCGCCTACCAGGCTGCAACACTCCTCCTTACTGAGGCGGTCATTGAATTTGATTGCACCTGTTTGGGCCATGACATTAATGAGAAACCTATACAAAGTACAGTATGACCACTGAATTAGAAAATAACACTCACCATGACATGCAAGGGAGGCGAGGACTTTAAGTACCGTAAGAGGCAATGTCCCTCGCACTCTGCCAGTTGAACGCAGTAACTGAGATGAAAGGAATAACACACAAAACAGATCAATAGAAATTAACTCACACACAAATTATTTGACAATATTCATCCTATTGATTGTTCTTTCAAACAAGACAGCATGGAAAACTATTCTCCTTTTAACTAAAGATTTTGGAATAGTACACAGACAGCACTCATCCTCACCTCAATCTGCTCTTGAAGGTACTCCTGGAGGGCAGTTGCATGAGGTGGAAATGAATAGGAATGAGGTGATAATTGAATCAATAAGGAAATATTACAGGGTATAATCAGTTTGCTGAGGTGGTATAATTCTCACCTCCACTATGGGCTTGATGATAGAACGTCTCCCCCGGCGGAGTTCATTGCTCTCCTTCTCTGTGAAACACATTGGCACCTTCCCCACCAGGACCTGGGGATCTCCTATCTGCGAGAACTGTATCTCCAGACCCAGGCCCCTCAAGGATGGCCGGCAGGACCTGTCGAAAGGAACACCCCCTAATCCATATCATCAGAGCAAAAGCTGTGCCACCACCACTATAAACCCTCACTCCTAATTAAGTGGTTGAGACAATTGTCTCCACTTAACAGCTGGGAAAACCAACCGCACATTCACTACATCTCGTTTGGATGGTCAACACAGTTCCTCTGACCGCTTGTCTTAGAGGCAGCTAAGCGCTGACCTGAGCAGCCTCAGCTCCTCCTCTGTCACGCTGACCTCCAGTGGTGGGGCTACAATGGATGAGCATAGCCGTCTCTCTCCCGGTGTCTCTGGATCATCCTCGTACGAATCTGCATCATTGCATACATAACAGAATGGGTGGTTACACTTTACACCAATTGCTCGTATTCCTACTTGGTAATGCTGTAATTACTACATTACTACATTAACATGTTGTTACAGAGTATTTGAGCATTGTCTTTGTAACTGCATAGCATCCACTTCAGGGTGGGGTGGTCTTACCTGCAACTAGATTCTCAAGACGAACTCTCTCATGCGCAGCGTGTTGATCCACTAACACTAAAAGGTTCCCTGAAATTCAAAAGGTGTGATCACTTAGAAAGAAAAATGCATGACTTAAAACTGGAAAACTGTTTAAACTGACACTCTCTCTCTGTACCATCAGTTTCGCTGCAGGCCGCAGGCTCTTGGTCTTGTGTGTTGATAAGACATGCAAGAAACTTCTTATCCACTTGATGAATAACCTAGAAGGTAAGAGAAATATTTAGCTAGTGTTAGAAATCACTTCATGGTGGGAAATAAAGCCACTGTATCAACACACTATCATATGAATCAAAGGGTAATGAGATATTTGCCTTCATTGAGTGAATCATGTCCTTGGAGAAGCGGTATGGAAAGAGGATGTTATGGATCTTCACAGCCAGTCCTTCAGCTTGCACACTTGATATGTCCACACCAACCTGGCAAGTCATGGGTTGTTGAAATAAGCAATAATGTTCTTTAAAGGGAAGTCAAGACAACCCACAATTTCTACATGTGAAAATAATGTTCCTAAATAATGTAATTGTATTTCATTTCTGGACTGAGGCAGGTAGTTTATTTGTACATTCTGGAGTGAAACGAGAGAATTTGGCTTACCATAGGAGGTCGTGCAAACACAGGGTTAGTCCACTCAGAGTACAGGGAGGACAGCGAATTAGAGTCCTGAATGTCATCTTAAATAAAAAGAATAAGATTACACAAGAATATAAAAAATATGTTAATAATACACACACATTAGTCTAATGCAGCATTCTGATCTACATTTTTGCCAGAAACCTCCATTGTACCTCTATTGTCAGGCCCTGAACTAAGAACTCTCCCTGATTTGGATTTGGGAAGGAAGGGCAAGACTAGATCCATTTGAAATGGGTAACACCTGTACTCAATCCCTGCAGGGGAAGGAAGGAAAGCCAGGTAGTAAACACTAACACAAGCACTCATAGTCAAACATACATCCTTAAATATACTTTTCATACATAGCTTTCTACTGTCAAACTTGATCCAAACAATATAATGGTCTAAACTTTAAAAGTAGGCAGATATGATAAACACATGATAAAAGTTCTTACCTTTTTTGGAAATGACACTGATTGCCATGTTGGTGACATCTGACGTGCAAGACACTTGTGTCTCTTCAGCAGAGGGTGCTTCATATTTACTGAGTCCTGTCACTTTGTTGATGTAAACCAGCTTCCCCACAGCGTCGTCATAGTGATGCAGCCAATCACATGATGCTGTGACATTGTTCGCTTCCTTTTCATCTGGCAGAGGATTTGTACTGCAGCCCGGGATGAAGTCACGATTCCGGCCAGTGTTATTGTGTTGTTCTCCATTATTGATGTCTAGAATAGCATTGTTTTCTACAGTGTCCTGGGGACATATATCCTCATTTGAAGTGGTCTCTGGAGGATGTACAAATGCACTGGTTGCAACCTCTGTCCTTTGGTGTTTTAAATGAGAGAGTTTGGTAGCCAAAGATATTTCACTGCTCCGATCTGAGAGAGATTTGAGTTTGGTGAACATGGAGAATGTTAATGGGCTTTTGTGGTCTTTCATCAGATCCAGACGTGACTCTGTAACATCCCTTTCTTGATCCGCTTCAAGATAGGGCAAAACAGCCTTGGCATTCATAACCAAGTGTTCGGTCTGGGAAGCTGTGGCATCAATTGCTAAATAATTGCTATTAACGTCGACAGGAACTGGATTGGATTCGGTAAGCTTCCCGTATATTCTTCTGAACCTGTCCAGAGATCCAACCTCTTTATATAAAGCCAGCTTTTGACATGACATGAACGTAGAAATCTTTGAAGAGATGCCAGTGGAAAGGTCCTTACTTTCTCTGTTGTAAACGTGAAGATGGCCTGGGTCCTCCACCATAGGCCATTTTCGTTTTGTTGCAAGTTTCTCTCTAGATTCTAACGCTAGCCCTTTTCTACTCTGGTGGGAGAGACATTTGTGAGAGGGTAAACTGCTATGAATGTATGGATGTGATAGAAAGATTTTTCTGTGTCCACCTGGATTCAGTTCTATGTCCTGTGGTTGAGGTAGTGTCTGTTTGATAGAGCCCATCTCTGACTGGATTCCCTGAGTGAGAGTACATGGTGCTCTCACAGTGCATCTTGAGAGGTATACATGCTCTCTTGCATTATCCTTCATCTCTGTTCCTTCTTCTATACTCATTTTCAGATTTTCTTCCTTTGTCTTAAAGATAAGACTATGCTGAGATGATTCAGGACAAGAAATAGCAGATTTCAGATGTGCATTGCTTTCATTCTCTTTCGTAACTTCCTTGTAAGACTCTGAGTCCGTAACTGATGAATCTGTAATTGAATCATACTGTAGATCTTGGTCTGTATCTACTGAGCTTGGTCGACATTGTGGGTTTGTGGTATTATACTCTTGTTCCTGTTCAAAACCCGTAAGGACCTCCTTGTCCCTTAGTTTTCCTACTCTGTCACCCTGCTCTGATTCAAATCCATCACATGTCTGATAAACACTTTTCATCTTGTCAGAGTCTTCTATCTGCCGTCGATGAACAAGTTCAGATGCAAGGGTATTTCCAACATTACATTCCAGGGTAACACCCTCCGTGTGTGTTTGGACACCTTTGCCAATGGAGTCCTTAACTCCGTCTGTGCTAGCTGTTTGGCCACTAAACACATTCTTACAAATGTAGTCCTGGATATCCTCTGGGGAGATTTCACTCACCAAGTTCTCTCTTGTCAGGAATGCTTTCACCGCCTCTTCTATGCAGAACAGAATACTTTCCCAGTCTTTGAATTCAATCAGGGTCTTGGCGGGCTCAAGGCATATGTCATACTCAGAGTAGTGGCACATGATATTGATGACATACATTGCATGTAGCTCGGCTCCTCTTCTCTGCTTTGGGCTCCTAGTGGCAGGAGGTGTACCTGGGCTGTCATTCTGCCGACTTGAACTGCCTACTTTGCGTAGGAGAAGGTTCAGCAGCTTGTGGATGCGGGTTTTGAGAAGTAGCCTGTCATTCACATAGAGGAACTGTAAGGTGTTGTTGTAGTGGCCTTCCCGTCCTACATAACCGCTTAGTTCAAACTGTGCATGGGAGTGGTTGATTTCCCCAAGCTTTTGGGCCCTACCTAAACCATGGATCTGAACAAACCTGTAGTAAGTGTTTCGGGCTTTGGAGAGCTGCACCACCATGGTCCCTGTGCAGTCATTCTTCAGTGTGAAAGAGACAGAGGGGTGAATGAGAGAAATGGCCTCCACTCTCTGCCTGATCCGTTCAAACTCCAGCACGCTATCCATCCTGTTTCTCCTCACTGGCATGTTGTGGAAGAAGTTACAAATAACAACAGTCGTCCCTGCAGATGGGCGGGTAGTCTCAGCCTCAAACACGTCCAAGCCTTTACCATCCTTGAAGACTTTCACATGAGTCTTCACAGACATTTTGGTCCTGGATGATATCTCCACCAGCATGGCGAGATTAGCAATACTGGCAACAGCTTCTCCTCTGAATCCATAGAATTTGAGATTATCTAGGTCCTCTAAAGAACTGCATTTGCTTGTGAAGTATCGGTTTCCGACAGACTCCATATCCTCTATGTCCATCCCTGAGCCATTGTCTATAACCTGCACTTTGAAGGCTTCGATGTCCACCCTCACACCCACGCATGTTGCACTAGCATCAATACTGTTCAGAATAAGCTCTTCAACACACTGCTGTAATGAAAATATTGCTATTCCAGACCGAAGCTTACCCTGAACTTCTTTTGACAAACACTTAATCATATTTATAACGTTAGACCTTGGTTAATTTCTAAGGACAACAAGGAGCCACTGATGTATAACATTAGCTAGCTATCCTATTAACGTTAGCTAGCCAAGATTCAAACTAGTGCTTTCCAACCGACAATTTAGCTAACGTTACAGGTACGGGCGGCGGGTGGGTGTTTTAAATTGATACATACGACCAACGTCTGCAGTCTCTGTCTGGAATTTAAGTCGTTTGGAAGCCTCGAAATCCTCGACTTTTACTAAACATGTTCATTCCAGCAGCGACTGTTTACATTGTGAATTCTATGGTAGCTTGCGCCACACCGGTTTCTTACCCTGTTTAAGGATAAAACACTGCCCCCTGAAGGCATGAAAGACCATGTTCCTAGAGGACTGAATATTTTAGTGTGTGAAGCAAGATCAAACACGCCTTAAATCATCAAGCAAGAAATATACAATTAAATTGTGTTAAATATTTTATTT
This sequence comes from Oncorhynchus masou masou, assembly GCF_036934945.1. NCBI lineage: Eukaryota > Metazoa > Chordata > Actinopteri > Salmoniformes > Salmonidae > Oncorhynchus > Oncorhynchus masou. The sequence continues at coordinate 28,868,359 of NC_088243.1, read as the reverse complement.
TAGTTGTATTTTAAATATTACATATTAACACACAATTCAGAGTTAATGCCTAACATACATTGAAATAAGTTTAAATTATTTACAGTACATTTCTAAAGCTTTCCATTTCAGGAACTCTAACAAAACCATCCTCATTTTAAATAACAAGTATATCTCACACGTTAGCTTGGAATGGAATACTGTATGAAATAAATTCAAGGGCGAACTATTTTGAACGTTGAGTGATCCAAACTCTTGACGTTCTTCTCATTCTTGAACTCTGCTTTGATGATTTGTGACTTGGGGCTCCCAGTGGACTTCAGCCAATCCTGCATCTGTCTCACCTTGTTGCTTGGACCTTGAAGCTGCCCCTGCACAGTTCCTGCCTCTGTGTTCTGCACCCAGCCGACCAAACCTAGCCTTTTCCCCTCTGCCTGAAAAACACCACCAGAAGGAGAGGTTATCATTACTCAGGAGTACTTCCTTGAAGAGCCACAAGGTATACATATTTTTTATTCCAGCTCAGCACTACAACCCCTGATGTGTCTCGGCCAGGACCTCCAGGCCAGGGCTGCTTACTCCTGCTAGCATGACTGAGTGACAAAGAAATTAAATTAAGCACATCATACAGCTGAAAACATAAATGAGTAGCTATGAAAGTATGCGTATGTCCAATCTACTGACTGACAGTCAGCCTGCTAATTGACCATGTGTTACTAAGCATAGGTATGAAACATGACTTTCAAATGGCAAATAATAATAATAATGGCTTATGTCCTACTGTTGTATTGTATTCTTACCTGAGTGTATTTTCGAAAAAATACACCTTGAACTCTCCCAAATATTTCATAATCTACTGAAATCATCTCTTCAGTAGACATCCCAGCTGTCTTAATGAAAAGCAAAAAAATATATATCAATATTTTTGAAGGGTTCAATTCAACACAAATGCGAGTAGCTACCTAGATAGTTTGGCCAATCTAGCTGTTTTACTTTGTTATACCCATTTATTAGTCTCAGACATCCCAGACCTAGGGAACATTGCGGTCTGCCTAGAGACTACCTATTTATTGTAGTTAGCTAGTTGCAGATGTAACTACGTCACTTACAGCTTCACCAAAACAGCATGCGTAGCCATAGATTTGGGACACACAGTCTGTGTAGACTCCCTGTATTGTGTCCCAAAGCTAGTTTAGCCTCCACTTTCATTACTGTCGCTAGCTAACTAGCTTTCTCACCTGTGATCTTCATTTGCCCCTTATCAGTGCAATTAGAACAAGCGCATAATATTGTCATTGTTTATATAGCTAGTTTACTAAATCATACCTTTGCTCAGCTTCCTACAAAATGGTTTGGCAGTTTGGAGATTTTCATTCAGACGGCTATTTTTCGTAACATCCGGTCAATGCTTCCGGATGACAGCACTGCACCAATCAGAAAACGTTAACAAAATACTTTGTTTCTAGGCAACTGATACCAACAAAACAGGTGCTAAGTGTGTGCATGTTGCTACTTCTGTCAACATTTTCCACAATTTGGAGATTTTCACAACCTAATTTTAAAGAAGATAATTAGTCATGTCTTGGAGTAGCCATTGCTAAACTGTAGTGAAATGCTGAAAGAGAATCACAAAGAGAAATCTGCCAATTCAAGAAGGAGAGCAGCTGGTGAGTCAATTCATGTAACGTTTTGCTAGCTAAGTCATATAGTTAGCTAGCTAGGCCTCATCGTCAACAAGTAAAATCAACCCATAATCAGCTATTTCTTTGGGGGTATAATTATGCATCGGTTGCAAATGGCTCAGCATCCTCACCCTGACCCTTTTCTTTTATTGGATAAAGAAGTGATATTGGAAAAACTCCCACCTGTGAAGGACCGCTCAAGAACTTTGCATCACCCTTTGAAACATCCGACCAGCCTTCGAGAGCAACCTTTTGAGGATCATAGACCAAGGGAAAGGACTGCCATGAATGAATGGCAGCAACAGTATTCCCAGGAGACATTTCATCAATCCAAACATTCCTCCCAAAGCAGAACACATAACTCAGCAAGGACAAAGTATGTTTACCCTGAAGAACCAGGTGATATTGTGTCCGAGGGGAAAGCAGATGGAGTGGACAAGGCATTTTCACTGAAGCCTGTTTACCATAAAAGAACTCTAATCATAGATAGGTTGAGTAATGACGAGGTAGCTTGTAAACCTAATGAGTTTCAAAGACTCCCTCCGTATTTCCCCTCACCACCACATGATCATTCAGAGTATGATAGAAGTGTCATAATAAGCCATAGAAGGCCGGCTGAGGATCCTTCACCATCATTGGAAGAGAACACAAACAGCAGAAGGGTTGCTGGGTACAAACGATCAAAGGGAGAGCAGCAGAGGCTGGATTATGAGCGGAGGATGGCAAGGAAAATTGAAATGGATAAACTAATACTTCAGGAGAAGCTGTTGAAAACTCAGGAAAAAGTGAGAGAAATGCAGCAGAGGGAGAGAACTGTCTCAGGTGATAACACAAAGAGGGCAGAGAGGCATATTAGGAGACCAGTGGAAAGAGAAAAGGAGTGGATCGAGAGCAAGGTGTCCTTGGCTGAGCAGAGAAGGGAAAAGGAGAGAGTTCACGAGATGGAAAGGAGGGAGAGGTTGATGATGAGGGATAAAAGCCAGGAGGATATTGAGTGGCAGAGAGAGAAAAAAGAAGAGTTAAATAGGGAGAGAAGAGAGAAGAAGAGGGCACTTGCAGAAGAGTGGGAGATGTTGGAAAGAATGGAAAGGGAAATTGTGAACAAGCCAGAGTGGAGTAGAGACAGGAGGGCTGAGAAGGACCTAGAGCAACAGAGGGAGAAAAATGGAGAGTGGAGCAGGAGGGCTAGAGAAAGGGAGAATGAAAAGGATACAAATTGGGAGAGGGAGAAAATATTTGAGAGGAATAGGTGGGAGAGGGAGAAAGTGAAAGAGAGAGAACGAAATGGGGAGAAGGTTGAGAAGAAAAGAGACTGGGAGAGGGAGTATAAGTGGGAAAGGTCTTCTAGAGAGAGGTATGTTTCAGCTGATGATAAGAGGAAGGAGCGTGACATATTTCATAGAGGGCTGGATCAGGAGGGACAGCTTAAAACTGCACAAAGATCAGTGCCAGGGAGCCGCAGTAGCATCAATTGTAGAAAAATATCTCGAGAAGCTTCCCACACATCACCCTCGGTTCACCGCCAGTCTAGTCGGCTACTGCAAGTGGAACTCAGCCCAGTGGAGAGTGCTGACAATGCTTGCCTCCAGCTCATCCCTTGCAGGATTTGCCACAGAAAATTTGCTGCAGAGAGACTCGCGAAGCACCTTCAGGTCTGTGAGAGGATGCAGCGCTCCAGCCGCAAAGTCTTTGACTCCTCCAAGTACAGGGCCAAGGGAACTGACCTGGAAGAGTTCATGAAAACCAACTCAAGAACCAAGTCTCCTGAGGTAAGAGATTTTCCCCAATTTCTTTAATTTGAGGAAATAATGGTATTTTTCTAATTTCTCATGCCATTTCTGAACCATGGTTAATATGATTTTGGCTTGATTTACAGCTAAAGAAGAGCAACTGGAGGCAGAAACACGAGGCATTCATTCGTAATCTGCGCCAAGCCCATGTTCCAGCAACAGGTGCTTTGCATCCCCAACCACCTATCCAAGACAATGATGATTATGTGACCTGCCCTCACTGTGCCCGCCGATTTGCCCCTGGGCCAGCAGAGCGACATATCCCCAAGTGCCAGAACATCAAGAGTCGCCCTCCACCTCCCCGCCACCGCCGCTGACAAAACCAACTAATTTGCAATGATGTTTATAAAAAAGCATTCAAAACTACATTTTACATTTGAGTCATTTAGCAGAAGCTCGACCTACAATTAGTGCATTCATCTTAAAACAGCTAGGTGGGACAACCACATAGCTCAGTTATAATAAGTACATTTTTCCTCAATAAAGTAGCTATCAGCAAAGTCAGTGCTAGTAGGGGGGAAAAAGTCAAGAGCAAATGTTAGTTCACAAAAGGCAATTATTTTGTATATAAAATTGTAAAAAATGTGTGTGTGGGGGGGGGGGTGCTGTGGGATTATTTAATACACTTTTGAAGAGGTAGGGTTTCAGATGTTAAAACTAAAACCCTGATGCAATTTGTTACCTAAAAGCCTCTGTATTAACTTACATTCTTATAGAGCAAAATGTACAAGTATGGCGTTGTGGTTTAGTATGAGAGTATTTAGTTTAAAATAACATGTTTGTTCAAAAGAACATTTTGAATTGTATAGTTTTTCACATTTTTCACACTGCCTTTGAAGTGGGCGGGAACTAAACTATTTAGATGTCATGTCTAAATTGTAAATACTGTAGCAATACAGTATCAGATACTGCCGAACAAGATTGACATTCTGCAAAAGGGTTAAAAGAAAATGAAAACCAACGAGAACAATTGGTGGATTTTGAAGCACAATAAATAAATAAAAATAATTTTGCTTTGTCTATAGTGTTTAGTTCATTTCAAAATTCATCTGACCAAAATGGGTTTAAATTTATTTTACATGAAGCATAACACAAAGGTGTCTCTATGAATGGTGGAACGTAAGACCACTGTAACGGTACAGCAACGCCATTTTATAATGTTGCATAAGCTAAGCTACATCACCTTTTACAAAAGGAAGATTAACCATAAAATGACAATTTCCTCCACTTAAATACTAGTTAAAACAAATTCAAGGTTATCATCTTAAGGCAATAAAAATAAATGATTGTCTATATTGAATCAGTAGTTTGAGTCATGTAAAAGTGAACCTCATACACCATTTTCCCAGATACAGAATAGCAAGCTGATCATCATATGAAATACACAAGATCGTAAATACTTAAATGTTAACACTAAATACTTCTTTGGTAAATTAGATGTAAGAGAGACAATATTTGGTATACCTTTGGCTATTTGAAATAGTATTTAGGCTTTTAGTTTTACAGCATCACATATGAAGAACAGGGCTCAGGGCTTTCGAAAAATAAGTACTTGAAATTCACATTGGAACATACTTTTGTGTGTATATATAGTGTGTGTGTACACCCCTTCAAATGAGTGGATTTGGCTATTTCAGCTACACCCAGTGCTGACAGGTGTATAAAGTGTGCAAAGCTGTCATTAAGGCAAAGGGTGGCTACTTTGGAGAATCTCAAATATAATACTATTTTTGCACAGGGTCACCGCAACTCATTGCATATAGGATAGGACAGTTTTTGCTCACGGATTTGCCCCAGCAGATCTGTCCCCATCATGGTTGGAGGCTCCTCCCTGTCCTGCCACAGGCCTGTGATCGGATTGGTGGTTGCTGTTCTTTTCAGTTCCTGCTTTGCGCAGGGTCAGATGGTTGATTGCTGATCAGTCTCTCGTTCTCTTTGAGCTGGTCACTGAACTGTTATGAAAGGGAACTCTTGATAAAACTTGTCTGCATAGCAATGGAGTTGATCAGTCTAGCATAGGGACTCGAGTCAGTGTTACTACACAACTTTGCCTACAGGGATTGCTACAGGTGCTGGGTTGAATAAAGAGAACATACAGAAACAAAATCAATGAATGTTACATTTATATCTAAGCCAGTGGAGGCTGCTGAGGGGAGGACGGCTCATAATAATGGCTGGAACAGAGTCAATGGAATGGCATACAACAATACCATTGGCATCAAACACATGGAGACCACGTGTTTGATACCATTCCAGCAATTCCACTCTAGCCATTACCAAGAGCCCGTTCCCCAATTAAGGTGCCACCAGCCTCCTGTGACCTAGGCCTATTGGCTACATTGAGGTTCAATCAGGCATTAGTGCGTAAGCCAAAGCTTTATGTGTGCCAAATAGCCTGCACACTCAGTAAGAGATAAGCTGTGAAATGGTGTTGAAAATAAATATATATATTTTTTTATATTTGTGGGTTAGGGTCAAGTGTGGGGCCTCAGATTTTCACTTAATCATATATAAAAAATGATTTGCAATTATGAGCAGGGGCAGGTGAACAAACAACTGACCCAGGTACCACTAGACTATAGTGAGTAATGCTTACCTGCTTCTGTAACAACTGACCCGGGTACCACTAGTCTATAGTGAGTAATGCTTACCTGCTTCTGTAACAACTGACCCGGGTACCACTAGTCTATAGTGAGTAATGCTTACCTGCTTCTGTAACAACTGACCCGGGTACCACTAGTCTATAGGGAGTAATGCTTACCTGCTTCTGTAACAACTGACCCGGGTACCACTAGTCTATAGTGAGTAATGCTTACCTGCTTCTGTAACAACTGACCCGGGTACCACTAGTCTATAGGGAGTAATGCTTACCTGCTTCTGTAACAACTGGATCGGTGCCTCTTCGTGATTGACTGTCTCGCGAAACTGTAAAATAAAATGGCAACAACTACAGAGAAACACAGAACAAACAACTGCACCAGAATACTGTCTCAACTAGCCTTGTGCTGTAACAATGTGTGTACATACCTCTGCTACCTCATTACTTGCTCTGGAGCAAGTTGGTGCCTCCCCTTCTACAGGCTCCTGCCTCCTCCAACCCGTTGACCCCTTCACAGCCCATACGAGCGGTCTAAAGAAGTAACACTTGGTTCGGTTGAGATATGAGCACTAGGGATGTAGTCAGGTGCGTTTGTCATAACCGAGAGGCTTGTCAGTGGCGGCAGCAGCCTTCACCTCCTGCAGGTCATCATAGAGCAGTGTGACGCTCTGAGAAAGAAGGAGCCAGTGGGCCAGGTATTAAGCCTCTGGAATCGGGATGAACTCTGCATCCTGTAGTTCCTGTTAGGGAGGGACACCAGCGTTCAGTGGCCATAACCCTCTTTGTTCAGGCTTTTATTATGCTTGTTGTTTTGAGTACAAACATGGCGCACCCAGACGGGGCAAGAGCTGTTGCAAGTCTGGTTCGTCAGAGACGTTATGGAGGTCTTGATGTGTCGCTCGTCTGTGTCGTCCTCCTTAGTGCCCCCCCAATCACCCTTCATGTAGCCCTGGCTCACTCTCCAGATCCACAGTGGAGGTAGAGGCCTTGCCCAGGCCTTAGTGTGAACCAACAAACACCAGGACACACCATGTGGTCAGTACAGTACCACACTGGTATAAAACTATTGACCTGTTCAGATCGTGAATGTAATGATGAAGTAACCAGAGAGACCATGGCCATCTTTCTTACCACTGCCAATTAAAAGTCCACTGCTGATTGAGCAGATAGTTTTAGAGTTGAGAACCTTTTCTGTAAACAGGGAACATAATCAATCTCAACTGTATTTTTCAATAAATGATTAGCTGGTGTTAGAACTGAAGTTTAGTGGCTAACCCATGATGAGAATGGTGTGCCAGCCGCGACAGGAGTGGTATGGCACATGGTGGAGGGAGCCGAAAATGGGTTGTGGTAAAGCATTCCCAGGCATCGGTTCCCTGCTTTTCCCCAGGCAAAGATCTGACTGTCTGAAAGGATAAGAGATCAGCCAATATCCTTCCAGAACCTAAACAGGGAATCTACCGGTACTCTCCATTCGATTGAGTCCTACTTTTGTAGCTCAGAGCAGAGGACTCGCTGCTAACAGAATAAAGTGAAGAAGAAAAAAACAAGCACCACAACTCTAAGCTGCATACACACATTAAACAGCATATTCAACAGCATGCTGCACACAGAGAATGTTGAAGTTTAGTTGTTTTTCTGACCCTCTGTGGCTGCGATGGTGTCCGCAGGACACTTTGCTGACCACCTCTCCTCCCCCAAAAGACCCCAAAAAACCCCAACAAGAGCTGGATAACCTGGTGCTTCTTGAAGTCCTTCACACCAAGCTGACCATAATTTCTTTGCAGCCAAAGGTCGTCAGCCTGCAAGGTCAGAGTTCAGTCAGAACCATGTCTTGATATAAAATTCTACATACTTTCAATTGGGGATCAGAAAAAAAGAGAGCAGTCTGGTAGCTGTACAGTTGATGGCAGCAGTGTGGGTCTTCCCAGCAGAAATTACTTGGATCTTATACCTGGCCAGCTGCTTGACCAAAGTGAGTGTAATGGTGTATGGTATCCTCTGATAGGCCTGATATTGAAGGAAGAAAACTTAAATTCTCCACCATTAATTGCATTATTCCTTATTTTAAAGTAATGAGAAGAGGCTGTGAGTGGATCCTAGTATGTTGAATGTGATGCTGTACCTCTCCAGGAAGGTTTGAGGCCAGAGACTCCAAGGTTGATTGTTGTCCCCACAGGCCAGGACTTTGCCAGAAGGTTCCATCAAGGCCACAGATGAGATACTGGCTCCTTTGGGAATCTCCACCTGTGAACGCCAGACAATACACAACATTATGCTTCCTATCGATTTAAATGGTGCATTCAAACACATTTTCATTAATTTGTCGAGATGATGAAATTGAGACGTCATTGCCCCTTTCCCCATGAGCAGAATTAAATGATATGTTCAAGCTCTCTGCTGGAAACTAGAGGGCAGGATCTTACTTGCATGAGGGAGTTAAAGTCATCCTCACAGTCCTGGCCAAGACTGAGGAAAAGGCCAACTTCATAAATGAATTATGTCCTTCATCATAGCTCCATCTACTGGCAAGATAAGGTGGGACAACGGATATGGAGCTTGAGGGAGGCATGGTGGAAGACGTATACTGAGCTACACAGCAGTACTGTATGCTGTTCTGGTACATACCGGGCTCTCCACAGCCCCAGGAGTCGATGTCTCCCCTGTGGGTCAGCACCACCACATGGTTGTCTGCACAGGACACCTGCCTGACAGGCCACACCTCAAATAATTCCAACAACACAGGCTCTAGCACCTACATGCCCTGCTCGTTCTCCACTCCAATACAGCCATAGTAGTCAGAACCAAACATGTACATCAGGTCCTCATATCTGAAATGAAACAGCATGTTGTCAAACTAGACCAAATCTGTCTAAATTGTATCAGTGTTGTAAAAAGACAGAAACCGAGCCCTCCCACTGTAAACATCCTATTCTACTGGAGTAGTGCTCCACACAGACAGACCACTCACCAGTGACACAGGCAGTGAAATCAGCTCCACAAGCGACCTGACGGATGGCCTTTCCCTGCAGCCTCTCAACCTTGTGTGGCTGCCGGTACGAGGCCTGGGCCCCACGGCCCAGCATCTTAGACACAAATGAAACCACGACATCAAAAGGGCACATGTTTAATCAACAAAAACAATTTTAAAGTGCTCAAAATGTTTTTTCTGCCTTGGACTTATAGGAACATGGTACTCACAGCCCAAGTGTGCAACTATTTCTCCACGGTAACCACAGCAAAGTGGGTCTCCCCTGCACACACATGCTGGCCACTGCTTTCACCTTTAAACACATCTGCCACGCTGATCCTCAACACTGGAGCTCCCCACTACTCCCTGTTCACCCATGACTGCATGGCCAGGCACCATCATTAAATTTGCAGACGACAGTGATCACCGACGAGACAGCCTATAGGGAGGAGGTCAGAGACCTAGCCGGGTGGTGCCAGAATAACAACCTATCCCGCAACATAACAAAGACTAAGGAGATGATTGTGGACTACAGGAAAAGGAGGACCGAGCACGCTCCCATTCTCATCGACAGGGCTGTAGTGGAGCATGTTGAGACCTTCAAGTTCCTTGGTGTCCACATCACCAACAAACTAGAATGGTCCAAACATACCAAGACAGTCGTGAAGAGGGCACGACAAAGCCTATTCCCCCTTAGGAAACTAAAAAGATTTGGCATGTGTCCTGAGATCCTCAAAAGGTTCTACAGTTGCAACAGTTGAGAGCATCCTGACTGGTTGCATCACTGCCTGGTACGGCAATTGCTCAGCCTCTGACCGCAAGGCACTACAGAGGATAGTGCGTACGGCCCAGTACATCACTGGGGCTAAGCTTTTACCCCCAAGCCATAAGACTCCTGAACAGGTAATCAAATGGCTACCCGGACTATTTGCATTGTGTGCCCCCCCAATCTGTCTTTTTACGCTACTGCTACTCTGTTTATAATATATGCATTATGTATACTCTAGCTATCCATACGGGCCGTCAGACACATGGCACTGCTCGTGGTTACAATTAGCTGTACACTCATTGCTACCACTTTTCACACCTGCCTCCAAACAGAAGTCATGTCCCTGTGGCAGAGTGAAGAGCCATGGATGGAGCTGACTACAAATACAGCAGGCTTATGCCCACAAAGGGACAGAACAACCACACTGCTCTCTGGACTTGATTTGGTTTGAGTATCCAGTCTGCCCACCAAATCTGTTCACTGAACGTAATCAGCTCTGCAGTAACTATAATAACTGTGTGTTAACTTCATTCAGCACTACGTAATTGAGATCTACATGGTCAACATAACACCAGAAAAGCACAGCTTTCCAGGCTGATACTTACAATGCTATCACACAACTTTACAAGGTTTGTTTTTAGTTAGAAGATATTCAGTGTCTTGAAATCCCTTCAAGAGAAGAATAAAATAGGTCAGAAAAAAGAAAACTGTGACCAGACCTAATAATAAGGACTTGTGTATTCATAACCAACACAGCTTACATACAATACAAATAATCAAAGCAGCTCATAGCACAATCATTGAGGAAAGTTTGGACCCAACCCTGGAATTGACCTCTGCAGGATACCAGCCTTATGAATGTGAGCCACTGCAGAGGTAACTTGGTACAGGTACCATATGACAACCTATCGGAATTTAAGATGTTTTAGATATTAAAAACTGGCAGGGAAAATATGAAGTTGAATGTTCACAATTGTTCTTATCTAGAACAAAGTCAGAGCCTTTGTGTGTCTGTAGGTACAATACACCCTTACATCATGTTGTGTTTCACTTTCATACCTCCTCAGTGAAGCGTTTCCCCTTCCCCTTCTGTTGGTTGATTTTATAAAAAAAAGATTTCCTCCTGAAATTGAATAGATAGTGGTCCCTTTCAATTGCTACTGTAACTGCCAGACCATTACAATTGGGGCAATCATATTTCAGTTGAGCCAATATCATTATCCCGGCATACAAAGTATCACATTTAATAAGGACACATAATAACACAGCTTTAATATCCCATGTGTATTTCATACAAATACACCACATTCAAGTGGTAAGATGAAGCCATATCTCACCATTACAATATTCAAGCTCAATGAGCAGAGTATCCTTGTCCATGAAATGTTTGAAGTATGCTGTTGATGTTGTGCTGTAAGATGGACAGGATGCTGATCTCATTTGTGATATCTTTATGCTCTTTATTTGAGAGGCCGTTCAAGTCCGTCTCCTTCCACACCACCAGAGAGTTGTCCTGTAGAGTGATTGACAGGGGACAGACAGAGAGAGGTCAGGATGAGATCAGAAACACTTTCGCTTTGAAGGCTACAACAAATAACACCCCAAGAGACCTCAGGCAACAAGACTTCACTGCAATTACTTACTCAAAGTTAAAATATTAATGTAATTCATTTTATTTTTTTCCATTGTGCTTCTGCTATTATAAAATGTAATAGAGTAATAATAAGATAATAATAACAAGATAAAATAGTGTATATCCCTAATAATGTACTATACATGATATAGGCTTTAATCAACCAAACTGTTCTTTCAGCAAGTAAACAAAGGTTTGACATTTACAAAAGGTTGTTGTTTTCCTGCTTGGATCAAATAAATACAAACCATGCACTATTACTCTTGAGCAACATGACTAATAGCAGTTTTGTCAAACGGCTTGGGAATGTAATGGATCTTCAGCTCTCTCGCAAGCCTTTCTCACTGGGGTATGAAAACTAAAGTAGACTGGCCATCTCAAAGGCTAATGGCCAGGTTTGGTGGGAGACTCACTCAGCATGCAGGAAAAGCTATTGTAGATCACTAATAAAACAGGCCTAATAGGTCAGTACATTTTTTATGCATTTTTCTCTGACAGAACAGAGGTGTGTGCGTGTGTGAATGATAGAAATAGTGCTAGACCTGCTTACCTCTGTCTGCTTTGCCAAATGCCCCTTTTCCAAGGATCCAGATTGGAATGTAATGTAACTTCTCTTCCTTGCCACTGTATTCTGACGTCGATCGCCCACTAGCGAAAGATTCACTGACAGAATATGAATTTAGTGAGGCGAAATGCCTTTCATAGTCTTCCAGTGACAGCTAGCTACATAGCCATCTTTGTATCTAAGACAATTGTGTAGTCTAGAGCGATTTTCTAGGTTAGCTAGCCAGCTATTGTCGTTCTTTTAACGTAACGTAACGTAATCAACACTGCTAGCTAGCCAGCTAGCCCCCGAATAGCAGCACTGTAGAAACTATTACACTCGACGGAACGACTTGATTAGTGTAGTGTCAACAACGCAGCCACTGCCAGCTAGCCTACAAAGTCAACAACGCAGCCACTGCCAGCTAGCTTACTCCAGCAGTACTGTATCATTTCAATCATTTTAGTCAATAAGATTCTTGCTACGTAAGCTTAACTTTCTGAACATTCGAGACGTGTAGTCCACTTGTCATTCCAATCTCCTTTGCATTAGCGTAGCCTCTTCTGTAGCCTGTCAACTATGTGTCTATCTATCCCTGTTCTCTCCTCTCTGCACAGACCATACAAACGCTCCACACCGCGTGGCCGCGGCCACCCTAATCTGGTGGTCCCAGCGCGCACGACCCACGTGGAGTTCCAGGTCTCCGGTAGCCTCTGGAACTGCCGATCTGCGGCCAACAAGGCAGAGTTCATCTCAGCCTATGCCTCCCTCCAGTCCCTCGACTTCTTGGCACTGACGGAAACATGGATCACCACAGATAACACTGCTACTCCTACTGCTCTCTCTTCGTCCGCCCACGTGTTCTCGCACACCCCGAGAGCTTCTGGTCAGCGGGGTGGTGGCACCGGGATCCTCATCTCTCCCAAGTGGTCATTCTCTCTTTCTCCCCTTTGCCATCTGTCTATCGCCTCCTTTGAATTCCATGCTGTCACAGTTACCAGCCCTTTCAAGCTTAACATCCTTATCATTTATCGCCCTCCAGGTTCCCTCGGAGAGTTCATCAATGAGCTTGATGCCTTGATAAGCTCCTTTCCTGAGGACGGCTCACCTCTCACAGTCCTGGGCGACTTTAACCTCCCCACGTCTACCTTTGACTCATTCCTCTCTGCCTCCTTCTTTCCACTCCTCTCCTCTTTTGACCTCACACTCTCACCTTCCCCCCTACTCACAAGGCAGGCAATACGCTCGACCTCATCTTTACTAGATGCTGTTCTTCCACTAACCTCATTGCAACTCCCCTCCAAGTCTCCGACCACTACCTTGTATCCTTTTCCCTCTCGCTCTCATCCAACACTTCCCACACTGCCCCTACTCGGATGGTATCGCGCCGTCCCAACCTTCGCTCTCTCTCCCCTGCTACTCTCTCCTCTTCCATCCTATCATCTCTTCCCTCTGCTCAAACCTTCTCCAACCTATCTCCTGATTCTGCCTCCTCAACCCTCCTCTCTTCCCTTTCTGCATCCTTTGACTCTCTATGTCCCCTATCCTCCAGGCCGGCTCGGTCCTCCCCTCCCGCTCCGTGGCTCGACGACTCATTGCAAGCTCACAGAACAGGGCTCCGGGCAGCCGAGCGGAAATGGAGGAAAACTCGCCTCCCTGCGGACCTGGCATCCTTTCACTCCCTCCTCTCTACATTTTCCTCCTCTGTCTCTGCTGCTAAAGCCACTTTCTACCACTCTAAATTCCAAGCATCTGCCTCTAACCCTAGGAAGCTCTTTGCCACCTTCTCCTCCCTCCTGAATCCTCCTCCCCTCCCCCCTACTCCCTCTCTGCAGATAACTTCGTCAACCATTTTGAAAAGAAGGTCGACGACATCCGATCCTCGTTTGCTAAGTCAAACGACACCGCTGGTTCTGCTCACACTGCCCTACCCTGTGCTCTGACCTCTTTCTCCCCTCTCTCTCCAGATGAAATCTCGCTTCTTGTGACGGCCGGCCGCCCAACAACCTGCCCGCTTGACCCTATCCCCTCCTCTCTTCTCCAGACCATTTCCGGAGACCTTCTCCCTTACCTCACCTCCCTCATCAACTCATCCCTGACCGCCGGCTATGTCCCTTCCGTCTACAAGAGAGCGAGAGTTGCACCCCTACTGAAAAAACCTAAACTCGATCCCTCCGATGTCAACAACTACAGACCAGTATCCCTTCTTTCTTTTCTCTCCAAAACTCTTGAACGTGCCGTCCTTGGCCAGCTCTCCCGCTATCTCTCTCAGAATGACCTTCTTGATCCAAATCAGTCAGGTTTCAAGACTAGTCATTCAACTGAGACTGCTCTTCTCTGTATCACGGAGGCGCTCCGCACTGCTAAAGCTAACTCTCTCCTCTGCTCTCATCCTTCTAGACCTATCGGCTGCCTTCGATACTGTGAACCATCAGATCCTCCTCTCCACCCTCTCCGAGTTGGGCATCTCCGGCGCGGCCCACGCTTGGATTGCGTCCTACCTGACAGGTCGCTCCTACCAGGTGGCGTGGCGAGAATCTGTCTCCTCGCCACGCGCTCTCACCACTGGTGTCCCCCAGGGCTCTGTTCTAGGCCCTCTCCTATTCTCGCTATACACCAAGTCACTTGGCTCTGTCATAACCTCACATGGTCTCTCCTATCATTGCTATGCAGACGACACACAATTAATCTTCTCCTTTCCCCTTCTGATGACCAGGTGGCGAATCGCATCTCTGCATGTCTGGCAGACATATCAGTGTGGATGACGGATCACCACCTCAAGCTGAACCTCGGCAAGACGGAGCTGCTCTTCCTCCCGGGGAAGGACTGCCCGTTCCATGATCTCGCCATCACGGTTGACAACTCCATTGTGTCCTCCTCCCAGAGCGCTAAGAACCTTGGCGTGATCCTGGACAACACCCTGTCGTTCTCAACTAACATCAAGGCGGTAGCCCGTTCCTGTAGGTTCATGCTCTACAACATCCGCAGAGTACGACCCTGCCTCACACAGGAAGCGGCGCAGGTCCTAATCCAGGCACTTGTCATCTCCCGTCTGGATTACTGCAACTCGCTGTTGGCTGGGCTCCCTGCCTGTGCCATTAAACCCCTACAACTCATCCAGAACGCCGCAGCCCGTCTGGTGTTCAACCTTCCCAAGTTCTCTCACGTCACCCCGCTCCTCCGCTCTCTCCACTGGCTTCCAGTTGAAGCTCGCATCCGCTACAAGACCATGGTGCTTGCCTACGGAGCTGTGAGGGGAACGGCACCGCAGTACCTCCAGGCTCTGATCAGGCCCTACACCCAAACAAGGGCACTGCGTTCATCCACCTCTGGCCTGCTCGCCTCCCTACCACTGAGGAAGTACAGTTCCCGCTCAGCCCAGTCAAAACTGTTCGCTGCTCTGGCCCCCCAATGGTGGAACAAACTCCCTCACGACGCCAGGACAGCGGAGTCAATCACCACCTTCCGGAGACACCTGAAACCCCACCTCTTTAAGGAATACCTAGGATAGGATAAAGTAATCCTTCTCACCAGTTCAGGGTCCCCCCCCTTAAATGATTTAGATGCACTATTGTAAAGTGGCTGTTCCACTGGATGTCATAAGGTGAATTCACCAATTTGTAAGTCGCTCTGGATAAGAGCGTCTGCCAAATGACTTAAATGTAAATGTAAATGTAATAAGCGGAACACAACTGTAGGCCTAATAATTGCAAACTATTTACAAATCAATTGCGAAACAAACTCCTATTAATTTAAAATAACATTTTAGGGGGAGTAGAATGTACAGAGAACTGCTATACATTGTATCAGTAAAAGTGAGCATATGTAATGAATACTCAAGGACAAAAAGGTGTATATTCATGAGCAGAGCGCGTCAGGTATTTATTTTGCCTTCGCAGAATGCAGGAATCGTGGTCACAGGCAGGCAAAGGTCATCCGAAAGGACGCAAGTTCAAATCCCCGAGCTAACAAGGTACAAATCTGTCGTTCTGCCCCTGAACAAGGCAGTTAACCCACTGTTCCTAGGCCATCATTGAAAATAAGAATTTGTTCTTAACTGACTTGCCTAGTTCAATAAAGGTAAAATAAAAAATACACAGGTAGGCAAACACTAAGTGAATCAAAACTAGGACTGAAGGCTATACCTGGTTTTCACAAACACGCTAGGAGGAGGCTTAGTAGAGTCAAAACGAACAATACCTCACAAAGGCACAAACAGAATGATCTGAACTAAATAAGGAGCTGATGAGACCAGGTGAGTAACTAACACAGGCGAAATCAATGAACAAAAATGAAAGACAGGACTACGTTCAAGAACACAATGAAATAGAACACAAGGTTGACTAAGAAAATAAATACAGAACCTTACATCATCATAGTTACGACTGCTTCAAAACAATTATCCCACAGCAATAGTGTGCAACAATGTTGTTGGTTTGCTAGTTAGTTAGTTACCAAGATACTTGCAAATATTTTGGCCTGGTCTTTCGAAACCTTTGGACGTTGTTAATGCGCAGCAATACAATAACCATCTCCCCTGATCTCTGATAGTAATGTATACAGAACAGAAGATATCTACAGTTTAAACACCCACTTTACTAAATTTACATTTTGGAAGCTGACAGTACCGCTCACTCGACTGTGCCACAGCACAAGGAGTCCATCTTTTTCATTTCTATGCATTCACTAAAGACCCGGAAACACTCAAGTTACTAGTGCTTAGATCTGAATGGTGGTGCAGCGCAAAGTCTGTGGTTAGAAGCAAACTTCATAAATCTTTATTTAGACTGTTTCTGTAGATCTCAGTGCGCATTAATACCCAACAAAATCTAACTGCACTGTCCAATTTACAGTAGCTATTACAGTGAAAGAATACCATGCTATTGTTTGAGAAGAGTGCACGGTTAGAAAAATATATTAATAAACCAATTAGACACATTTGGGCAGTCTTGATACAAAATTTTGAACAGAAATACAATGATTCATTGGATCAGTCTAAAACTTTGCACATACACTGCTGCCATCTAGTGGCCAAAATCTAAATGCCTGGGGTAGAACAATATATTATTGCCTTTCTCTTGCATTTCAAAGATGTTTTATTTTTTTTATTTTACCTTTATTTAACTAGGCAAGTCAGTGAAGAACGGCCTAGGAACAGTGGGTTAACTGCCTTGTTCAGGGCCAGAATGACAGATTTATACCTTGTCAGCTCGAGGATTCAATCTTGCAACCTTTTTGGTCACGAGTGAGCTCACCATTTATCGAAATATTTTCGTAAAACACTTTCTAGAAATCGAAAGTAATCCGACGATGGGTAGTTTTTGCACGCAGCCATGCTTTATTTTCTCACAGAAACCAAAGATAATAAGAGAAGACAAGATGAGTTTGGTCTGTTTATGCATGTTGAAGGGGGTGTGTCGTCGACAATTGTTCACATTCCACCATTCAATTCCGAAAGTTCTCAAAAAAATGACTGAACCCTTACTCACCACATTTTGTTATAACATCTTTGGACGTAAACCATACAAAAACAACACTAGACAATATGGAACACAAAGCTTTTACTATCTCATCCTGGAATATACAAGGTCTAAGGTCATCTGCCTTTGGCCTAAAGAGCAGGAACACAGACTTCATCAAAGAAATTGGAAATACAGACGTTGTCATCCTACAAGAAACATGGTTTAAAGAAGATGGACTCACTGGTTGCCATCTAGGCTACAGAGAACTGCAGTCCCATCCACCAAACTACCAGGTGTGAAACAGGGAAGAGACTCAGGGGGTATGCTAATTTGGTATAGAGCAGACCTAACCCATTACATTTGTCAAAACAGGAACATTTTACATCTGGCTAGAAATGTATAAGAAAATTATCTCAACAGAGACAAATGGCCTCATGTGTGCTACTTATATCAACCCCACTAGAATCCCCATACTTTAAAGAAGACAGCTTCTCCATTCCAAGGGGGGAAGATCAACAATTTCCAGGCCCGGGGACATGTACTAGTCTGTGGCAACCTAAATGCCAGAACTGGACAAGAACCTGACACCCTTAGCACACAGTGGGACAAACACCTCCCTGGAGGAGACAGCATTCACTCCCCCATATGCCCCCCCTAGGCACAACAATTTATTTATTTTTATTTAACCTTTATTTTACCGGGTAGGACAGTTGAGAACAAGTTCTCATTTACAACTGTGGCCTGGCCAAGATAAAGCAAAACAGTGCGACAAAAACAAAAACACAGAGTTACAAATGGGAATAAACAAACATACAGTCAATAACACAAAATAAATGATAAATAGAAAAATCTATGTACAGTGTGTACAAATGTAGAAGAGTAGGGAGGTAGGCAATAAATAGGCCCTAGTGGCGAAAATAATTCAAATTTAGCATTAATACTGGAGTGATATATGTGCAGAGGATGATGTGCAAGTAGAGATACTGGGGTGAAAAAAGCAAGAGGATAAGTAATAATATGGGGATGAGGTAGTCGGGTGTGATATTTACAGATTGGCTGTGTACAGGTACAGTGATCTGTAAGCTTCTCAGACAGTTTATGCTTAAAGTTAGAGGGAGATATACGTAAGACTCCAGCTTCAGAGACTTTTGCAAATTGTTCCAGTCATTGACAGCAGAGAACTGGAAGGAAAGGCGGCCAAAGTAAGTGTTGGCTTTGGGGATGACCAACTATGACAACATATCAACAAAAAAGGGTCACAACTCCTGCAGCTCTGTCACACGCAGGGTATGTACAGAGCCAAAGGTAGGCTTTGAGGGAACTCCTATGGTAGCTACACATACAGCAGCAATCTCTTGGCAGTAGTACTGTAGACTACTTTATCACTGACCTCAACCCAATCACAGCAAAATCGCACTACTTGAACAGAGCTTTGCCCAATCATGATGCATCAAAGCCAAAGGAGCTGAATAATATTAAGAAATGCTATAGATGGAAGGAGAGTAGTGTGGAAATCTACCAAAAAACAATTGGGCAACAACAAATTCAATCCCTTCTAGACAATTACCTGGACAAAGCGTTTCACTGTAATAGTGAAGGTGTACACCTGGCAGTAGAAAACCTAAACAGTATATTCTCTCAGCTTCCCTATCAAAAATAAATTAATTCAAACAGAAAACCGAAGAAAATGAACAACAATGACAAATAGTTTGATGAAGAATGCAAAAACCTAAGAAAGAAATTGAGAAACCTGTCCAACCAAAAGCATAGAGACCCACAAAACCTGAGTCTATGCCTTCACTATGGTGAATCACTAAAACAATACAGAAATACACTATGGAAAAAGAAGGAACAGCACGTCATAAATCAGCTCAATGTAATTGAAGAATCCATAGACTCTAACCACTTCTGGAAAAATTGGAAAACACTAAACAAAACAAAGAATTATCTATCCAAAATGGAGATGTATGGGAAAACCACTTTTCCAATCTTTTTGGCTCTATAACAAAGACCAAACAGCAAAAACATATACATGATCAAATACAAATCTTAGAATAAACTATTAAAGACTACTAGAACCCACTGGATTCTCCAATTACCTTGAATGAACTACAGGACAAAATAAAAACCCTCCAATCCAAAAAGGCCTGTGGTATTGATGCAATCCTCAATTAAATGATAAAATATACAGACAACAAATTCCAATTGGTTATACTAAAACCCTTTAACATCATCCTTACCTCTGGAATCTTCCCCAATATTTGGAACCAAGGACTGATCACCCCAATCCACAAAAGTGGAGACAAATTTGACCCCAACAACTACCGTGGGATATGTATCAACAGCAACCTTGGGAAAATCCTCTGCATTATCATTAACAGCAAACTCGTACATTTCCTCAGTGAAAACAATGTACTAAGCAAATTTCAAATTGGCTTTTTACCAAATTATCATGCGATAGACCACGTATTCACCCTACACACCCTAATGGACAAACAAATATGTTCCGGTCAGCCTCAGAGAACAACATCAACCTACACGCTGACTCGGTGAGTGTGTTTATAAAGAAGTGCATTGGAGATGTTGTACCTACTGTGACTATTAACACCTACCCTAACCAGAAACCGTGGATGGATGGCGGCATTCACGCAAAACTGAAAGCACGATCCATCGCATTTAACCATGGAAAGAGGTGAATGGGAATATGACTGAATATAAACAGTGTAGTTATTCCCTCCGCAAGGCAATCAAACAAGCGAAATGATAGTACAGAGACAAGTTGGAGTCGCAATTCAACAGCTCAGACACGAGATGTGTGTGGCAGGGTCTACAGGAAATCACGGACTACAAAAAGAAAACCAGCCATGTCACGGACACCGACGTCATGCTTCCAGACAAACTAAACACCTTCTTTGCCCGCTTTGAGGATAATAAAGTGCCACCGTCATGGCCCGCTAACAGGGACTGCGCCCCACCCCCTCTCCTTCTCCGTGGCTGACGACGTGAGTAAAACATTTAAACGTGTTAACCCTCGCAAGGCTGCTGGCCCAGACTGCATCCCTAGCCGCGTCCTCAGAGCATGCGCAGACCAGCTGGCTGGTTTGTTTACGGACATATTCAATCGCTCCCTATCCCGGTCTATTGTCCCCACATGCTTCCAGATGGCTACCATTGTTCCTCTACCCAAGAAGGTGAAGATAACTGAACTAAATGACTACCGCCCCGTAGCACTCACTTCTGTCATCATGAAGTGCTTAGAGAGAATAGTCAAGGATCATATCACCTCCACTTTACCGGCCACACTAGACCCACTTCAGTTTGCATACCGCCCCAAGAAGTCCACAGACGACGCAATCACCATCACACTGCACACTGCCCTGTCCCATCTGGACAAAAGGAATGCCTATGGAAGAATGCTGTTCATTGACTATAGCTCAGCATTCAACACCATAGCACTCTCCAAGCTCATCATCAAACTAGAGGCCCTGGGTCTCAACCCAACCCTATGGAATTGGGTCCTGGACTTTCTGACGGGCCGCCCCCAGGTGGTGAAGGTAGGAAACAACATCTCCACTTCGCTGACCCTCAACACTGGGGCCCCACAAGGGTGTGTGCTCAGCACCCTCATGTACTCCCTGTTCACCCACGACTGCGTGGCCATGCATGCCTCCAACTCAATCATCACGTTTGCAGACGATACAACAGTAGTGGGCTTGATTACCAACAACGATGAGACAGCCTACAGGGAGGAGGTGAGGATACTCGGAGTGTGGTGTCAGGAAAACAACCTCTCACTCAACGTCAACAAAACAAAGGAGATGATCGTGGACTTCAGGAAACAGCAGAGGGAGCACCCCCTTATCCACATTGAAGGGATAGCAGTGGAGAAGGTGGAAAGTTTTAAGTTCCTCAGTGTACACATCACGGACAAACTGAAATTGTCCACCCACACAGACAACAGCACCTCTTCAACCTTAGGAGGCTGAAGAAATTCAGCTTGTCACCCAAAACCCTGAAAAACTTTTACAGATGCACAATTGAGAGCATCCTGTCGGACTGTATCACAGCCTGGTACGGTAACTGCACCACCCTCAACCGCAAGGCTCTCCAGAGGATGGTGCAGTCTGCACAACGCATCACCGGGGGCAAACTACCTGCCCTCCATGACACCTACAGCACCCGATGTCACAGAAAGGCCAAAAAGATCATCAAGGACATCAACCACCTGAGCCACAGCCTGTTCACCTCACTATCATCCAGAAGGCGAGGTCAGTACAGGTGCATCAAAGCTGGGACCGAGAGACTGAAAAATAGCTTCTATCTTAAGGCCATTAGACTGCTAAATAGCAATCACTAACTCAGAGAGGCTGCTGCCTACATTGAGACCCAATCACTGGCCACTTAAATAAATGGATCTCTAGTCACTTTATACAATGCCACTCTAAATAATGCCACTTCAATAATGTTGCCATACGTGTATCTTGCATTACTCATATCACATGTATATACTATATTTTATACCATCTATTTCACCTTGCCTATGCCGCTCGGCCATCGCTCATCCATATACTTACATGTACATATTTTAATTCACCCCTTTAGATATGTGTGTATTAGGTAGTTTTTGAGGGAATTATTAGATTGCCTGTTAGATATTATTGCACCGTCGGAACTAGAAGCACAAGCATTTCGCTTCACTCGCATTAACATCTGCTAACCATGTGTATGTGACAAATACAATGTGATTTGAATTGATTTCCCATACCGTACATTTGAAGCGCACCAAAACCTTTGGAGCACTAGTGGGTGCATGGTATTGTTGTTTCTGGCTCATTGACATATTTTGAGAAGTGCCTTGTAAGAGGCTATATTTTTTTGCACCCATTAATGAGAATGCTGTACTTATTTAACTCCTATGTGGTTATAGTGCCCCATCAATTTAAAATGTATAGGAGACAGATTGGAGAGGCAGCAAGTCTTAAACCGTAAATGGTTGAGCATTTCGCCATGTCCTTTTGGTCTGTTTTTCACTGTAGCCGCTGCCAGTTTGGAAGCCTTTGTTATGGCCTCTAGAAGTGCAAGTGATATAAAACACCAAATATTCATTCATATGCTTTAATGTTTGTAAACATTTTACCTAGCAGCCAACCTGCTTGCAACAATCCCTTGTAATTACAATAAAATACTGTGGAATACAAACCTCTCCCATCAATGGATTTCATTAATTTCGATTACGGTAGCATTTACTTTTTTTTAAAGTCTAATAATACAGTACTTGCTTTGATACTGTATTTATATTACAGTAGGTGTGTTTTAATGTGAAATATAGAATTTTACTTGCCACCGAGATGCCTGTAAGCTACTGTCAAAATCACGTAACCCCTTTCTACAATCACTGTATCTCTGAAGTCAATCCTGTCATTGCGCAAATAGACACGTCCACACACTCACACACGCACACACACACACACACACACACACACACACACACACACACACACACACACACACACACACACACACACACACACACACACACACACACACACACACACACACACACACACACACACACACACACACTATATTGACACAGTCCAATGTTTGAACAAACTCCACAGAGAGATACGACTATCCCCACTGACTGGAACATTTTTAACAGGGCAGACAATTCAATGGAGAATTACGAGAAATATACCGAAAATGGGTTTGACACAGATGAAGCTCCCTTCTATCATAGCCAAGGCCAGAAACCAGGTACCATAAACAAACACATTTTTCAAGTATAAAATAATAGGATTTAGATATTAAGTCAATGTGTTAACCTTTGTCTTCAGCGTAATGTGACTGTACATTTTTGCTTTAGTGTGTTTTTGAATTGGCTTTAGAAAAGCTCTTTGAGACAATGTGGTCTTTGACACTGCCCATCTCTAAAAGTGTAACCCTGATCCAGTTTGTGCAAATCATACCTTTTAGTAGGCTGTCTAGAATGTTTCACTGAAGTCGTTCAGTGAAAACATTACTATTTTGTGGACCGTCTATAACTTGTTTATAACCTCGACACTCTGATACTGACGGAAATGATCCCTTTCAGTATCTACATTCACAGTACGAGATGGGCCCAGTTTTCCACATTACCGATTGGTTACAATATGTTTGGGGCCACTTAGTGCTCTTCTACTGGTTGTTGCCATTGTCCTGGGAGTATACTGTGAGTATAACCATGTCCAAAGACAAGACTCAACACTAAGTATAGTAATCTCTCACTCTCAATGTCCATGTCAATGCAGTTGTCCTGTTGTTTACATAGAAAAAACGTAAACGTACTACTTGGTTTACGAAAGGTGTTTTTTTTTCTCCCTAGTGATATTGGGTTCCTCTTTGATCCCCACAGGTAATAAAGTCAGTGAGAGTCATCTTCCACTATATCAGAATTTGACACAGATCAGCAGTGAGCTGGAGCACTTCAGAGCCGTCCAGAACAATGTGATTCATGATAAAGAGGAGGCCCAGAGAAAGTTACACAGAGAGCTCACTAGCCTCCACCAACTAGAGATAGCATTACAGCAACAGACGACCAGCAACGATAACTTTCAGGCTCAGATTGAGAGCCTTCGCAAGGACAAGACGCAGCTGCAGTCCCAAATATCTTCGCTTGGTGAGATAACTTTTTGTGAGACACCCAATTTAGGATTTGATCTACTGACTAGTCAAAAAACAAACATCCAATGTGTCTTTACAGAGGTAAGCTGTGGCCTATGTTTGCCAGGATGGGATCTGCTGAACTCAACATGTTACTACTTTGCCATTTCTGATGCCATTGAGTCTAGAAGCTGGGGAGAGGCCAGAAAAGACTGTTTAAGTTATGGAGCTGACCTGGTTGTGTTAGATAGCTGGGAGAAGCAGGTAAGGCATGGACCGGCAGTGCGGATCTTGTTCCTGTAACTGGGAGCGTGATGTTTATTATCATATTTCGTGTGACTCTGAGGGCATTGTATTGGGAAAGTGAGTACTGTTCCAAACTTGGCGTTATTGATCATTTAACCAACCTAGTTCAACAGCTTGTTTGTGCATTACTCTCTCTCATTGTCTGTGTTTGTTTGTGTGTGTGTGTGTGTTTTCTCAGGACTTTATGAGTAAGGCGATACAAGCATTAAGATACAGTTCAATAGTCAGGTACGACACAGGGTTCTGGATTGGACTGAAGGAAGAAGAGGACACAGAGGGGAGCTGGACATGGCTGGATGGGACTGAACTGACTCAGGGGTAAGCACTGTACAAGTCATTGGAATTGGTTTGTTCAGTAGCTAGTGTTACCATTGTCTATTACTACTGTCTTATTACCTATTACATAGTCTAAAAATGAACCTTGACCTTTGTTCAAGGTACTGGGCAGATGGGGAGCCGAATGATTATAAGAAAGCTGAGGACTGTGCAGCCATTTACTCCAAAACCCATCCCAGGAAGACTTGGAACGATGCTCCATGTAGACATGCACTGAAATGGATATGTGAAATGAAAGCAAAGGCAGCCCAGGAATTAAAGTTGTAATAATTTGTCTCATGAGTGTTGTCATATACAAAGACACTACATGTTAAATGAAAATGTTTATAACAAAAGTAAATAAAATTAATATTGGGCAATTATAATACATCTCTGATTGTTTGAGGATCTTTCTGTCATACACACTCACACACACACACACACACACACACACAAGCAGAGACGCACACACACAAACACTCCTCCCTCCACTCAAACCACCAATGGCTTCACAGTATTCACATGAAGCATTGACATGGGGCAATGACTAAACAAATCATCCACAGGCAGAGAGAATGAGTAGACAGTTGTTTTAGTTCAATATTGGCAGACAGCAGACAGACAAGTCAATGGAGAATTCTGACATATCAAAAAATTTGTTGAAAGGATTCAAGGGAACATATAATGAGCTGATATGTCAGGATGATTTCAGCACAGATGGACATCCTCTCCCTAACAGACAAGACCAACAACAAGGTACAGTGACCTTTTTCAGAAAATCAAGAGAATATCTGCTCTCCTATAAAATATCAATCCAGGAGCTTGGTGATAGATTGTAGATTTGAGAATGTAATTCTGAATACAGGTATGTCACAAAAATCCTGTGGATTAACCCAAAGTTTATTGTGGTAATACTTGATAAAATTGTCCCTTGTCCAGTGTCCATATTCATGGTGAGAGATGGGCAGAGTTTTCAATTCTATCGATTGGTTGCAGTGAGTCTGGGCATGCTCAGTGCTCTTCTACTGGTCGTTGACATTGGTCTGGGGGTCCAATGTGAGTAGTGTCCTTTATCATTTCACTCTGCTTTAAATCATTAAATGAATAATTCTGTCCTCTTCCTCTAGTGATGTTAGGTCTCTCTTTGGTCCCCACAGACAGCAAAGTCAGTGAGAAGTACGGTCCACTATATCAGAACTTGACACATATCAGCAGTGAGCTGGAGCACCTCAGAGCCACCCACAGCAATATGATCCATGCCAAAGAGGAGGCCTTGACAGTGTTGCAGAAAGAGCTCCAAAAGGTGAACAAAACCAGCGGGCAGCTAGGGAGTGCCAAACACACTGGCATGGAGTTACAGAGGCAGGTTGAAAGCCTTCAGGGACAGAAGATGGCGTTGCAGTCCAGCGTCAATGAATTTGGTGAGACTTTTGGGACTCAGTCTTTTGTATGCTATGCAATATTGTATCTAGAAGAGACATTGATGAATTTATTATTGGTAGATGTTCATAACAAAATAATTGCTTTGATAATATCCCACTCTGGAGATCTGAAACAGCAGTGCATGCTTATATGGGGGCCTGCATCTGTCACGTTACAACAAAAGTAATGTTTCAATGTTTTCCATCTCATTTTATAACAGTGGAAAGCTGTGGCCGTTGTTTGCCAGGATGGAAATTGCTCAACTCGGTGTGTTACTACTTTCCCTTGTCGAACTCCATTCCTCTGAAAACGTGGGACAGAAGCAGAGATAGCTGCATTAAAAAAGGAGCTGACCTGGCAATAATAAATAGTGAAGAGAAGCAGGTAAGTTATTTGGATATATTCCGTATTTCTCCCGATAGGCGCAGCGGTCTAAGACACTGCATCTCAGTGCAAGACGTGTCACTGCAGTACCTGATTCAAATCCAGGCTGCATCACATCCGGCTGTGATTGGGAGTCCCATAGGGCGGCGCACAATTGGCCCAGCATCGTCCAGGTTTGGCCTGGGTAGGCCATCATTGTAAATAAGAATTTGTTCTTAACTGACTTGCCTAGTTAAATGAAGGTTAAATATATATATTTTTAAATATAGTGTAACTTCCACAATGTGTTAAAGAAAATATACAGTACATACCAGGTTAGCATAGATTGAGTAGAACATTCTAGCATTCTCATCAGTTCTATGGAATGTCTCTCTAAGTGGAATTATGTTAATGTCCCACTCCATGCAATAGACCCCTTTACATGGTAAAGGTTTGACACTCTCTCTCTCTGTGTATGTGTGGTGTGTGTGTCTGCTCAGGAGTTTATCAATAAGGCAATACAAGCATTACGATACAGCTCAGGATCCTGGCACCTAACAGGGTTCTGGATTGGACTGAAGGAGGAAGAGGATAAAGAGGGAACCTGGGCATGGCTTGATGGGACTAAACTGACTCAGGGGTAAGAGCTAAGTTATTTGAATTGGTTTGTTTAGTAGCTAGTATTACCATTGACTATTACTACTGTCCTATTACCTATTAATTAATATCAGAGCCATGTAGACTCTGATTAACATAAGTTTAACCTATCTGCTGTGGCATGGTATGGAGATAGACAAATTGTATAAAAATGTACCTTGACCTTTGTTCAAGATACTGGGCAGATGGGGAGCCTAACGACGATATGAATAACGAGGACTGTGCAGCCATTTACTCCAAAAACCATCCCAAGGCGAGTTGGGATGCCATGAAGACTTGGAACGATGCCCCATGTAGATATGCACTGAAATGGATATGTGAAATGAAAGCAAAGGCAGCCTAGGAATTAAAGTTGGAATAATTTGTCTCATGAGTGTTGTCATATGCAAAGACACATTTACATTTACATTTAAGTCATTTGGCAGACGCTCTTATCCAGAGCGACTTACAAATCGGTGCAGACACTACATGTTAAATGAAAATGTTTATAACAAAAGTAAATTAAATTAATATTGGGCAATTATAATACATCACTGGCTGTTTGAGGATATTTCTGTCACACACACACACCTCCCTCCACTCAAACCACCAATGGATTCACAGTATTCACATGAAGCATTGACATGGGGCAATGACTAAACAAATCATCCACAGGCAGAGAGAATGAGTAGACAGTTGTTTTAGTTCAATATTGTCAGACAGCAGACAGACAAGTCAATGGAGAATTCTGACATATCAGAAGATCTGTTTAAGGGATTCAAGGGAACATGATGTCAGGATGATTTCAGTACAGGTGGACATCCTCTCCATAACAGACAAGACCCAACAACAAGGTACCGCAAGGAAAACGTGACCTTTTCCGAAAATCAAGAGACTAACTGCTCTCATTTAAAATATCAATCCAGGAGGCTTTTGACAGATTGTAGATTTGAGAATGAAATTCTGAATACAGGTATGTCACAAAAATCCAGTGGATTAACCCAAATATTATTGCGGTAATACTTGATAAAATTGTCCCTTGTCAGTGTCCATGTTCATGGTGAGAGATGGGCAGAGTTCTCGACTCTACTGATTGGTTGCAGTGAGTCTGGGCATGCTCAGTGCTCTTCTACTGGTCATTGATATTGGTCTGGGGGTCCAATGTGACTAGTGTCCTTTATCATAACCCTAACCTTAACCATAACCTTAACATTTAACCAAGAACTGCTTAACATGTTGGTCTATACAAATACATAGAATATCATACATGATTAAACCTGTATCCAGTCCAATGACTTGTGCAGCTCTTACCCCTGAGTCAGATCAGTCCCATCAAGCCATGTCCAGGTCCCCTCTGTATCCTCTTCCTCCTTCAGTCCAATCCAGAACCCTTTTTATGTGCATGGGTTCGGAGTTAAACTGCACTGTGTGCATCAACTTATAAATGCCTGAGCAAACAAACACAACAAGGGAGGAACGAAGGTTATTTAATCAGTATCCAAAATTCAGTTACCAATCTTTCTCTTATAGTGCTCTCAAACCATTACAATGTAAAGGGGCCTACTCCATGGAGAAGAGCACTTACAGTATTCCACATAGAGACACATTGCATAGAACTGATGGAAATGTTGGGGGAGGGGGTTCTACTAAGCTAACATATGGAATTGTTTTTACATGGTCATGGATAATTTAGCTATTTGATTTTGAATTTTAGGACCCCTGTAGTTATATATATATATATATATATGGAAAAACAAACAGTCAAAGAAGAAATCATAAGGAATAGAGTTTTTGAAGTGTGAGATATTTAAGAAAGCTCAGGAAATACTGTACATATTTTTTGGGGGGCACATTAAACACTCTTTTTGTTGGCACAAAACTACTTCCATACGTTCATGAATTTGTTTAACCAGTACGGGGTTACTTTCGGACAACACTTGTGGAGAAGACCCTCGTGAGAGTCCGCTTTCCACAGTGTGGTCATATTAGTTTGTAGGACAAACCGTATCGTTCGGACGCTGCAGTCATTTTTTGAGAAGACAGATTTTTGGGATGTCTCCTGGTCTGTCTGTGGTCCCCACAGACAGCAAAGTCAGTGAGAATTACAGTCCACTATATCAGAACTTGACACAGAGCAGCAGTGAGCTGGAGCAACTCAGAGCTACCCACAGCAATATGATCCATGACAAAGAGGAGGTCCTGACAGGTTGCAACCTGGTCTAAGAGAATTTCATACTATTCTGTATGTAAATCTGAGACATCCCATTTAGTTTGATATGTTACATTTCATATGGTATTGTAATGACCTAACTAGATCATAAAGAAACAATTGTCCAGACAGAGGATTGAGTGTAAGAATTTACGGTTCATTAACCCAACCTCACACAGGCTACTGTTTGGCTGTAGCCCACACCAAATAAACAAAGGATACCCCTATAAAACAACCGTGACCTTCTCTTGTGAAGGCCAGACGTAAGAGAGAGAACAATGGCTAAACCTGGTCTTAACTTCCAATGCTCCATCCCCCTGCCCAGCCCCCCTCCACGCCACTCCGCCAAACACCAGGATGCCCGGCATCAGAACATTCCAGGCATTCCCGTGATTGGCAGATAGCAAGTTGATTGGCATGGCGGACCCCGCGAACACTGGGTGCTGGTAAGTACATGACAACTAACTAATAGCCTAACACACAGATGTGTGTGCGGGTCGCTACAGTATGTATTATTTTGTGGATGTTCATCATCCATTTTGCATGATATGTTACAATTTGTAAAAATTACAATGTTATGGATTTTCAAAATGTGCAATATGTTACGAATTTGCTAAACGTATGGTACACTGTATGTTACAAATTCTATCTAGGTGGCTAATGGTAGCATCTCGCTAGCGTTAGCTAGGCTAGGGTTTAGGGGCTATGGTTAAGGTTAGGGTTAGCTAAAAGGGTTAAGGTTAGGGGAAGGGTTAGCTAACATGCTAAGTAGTAGCAATGTTGCTAATTAGAGATTCAAACTTGCAACTTATGGCTTGCTTGATGTTCGCGTTATCCACCCACCTCGATTAACCATCCTCCTTTCTTTTTTGCCGTAAGTAACCATCTGTCTTATGAAACCATGCTAAATTTAACATATCATTCTAAATGGAGTGCCCCGGTTTTAGGTACAGAATACGAAATGCTCTGAGACCAGGTTGCGAGAGCTCCAAAAGGTGAACAAAACCAGCAGACAGCTAGGGAGTGCCAAACACACTGGCATGGAGTTGCAGAGGCAGGTTGAAAGCCTTCAGGAACAGAAGGTGGCATTGCAGTCCAGCGTCACTGAAGTTGGTGAGACTTTTGGGACTCTTTTGTATGCTATGCAATGTTGTATGTAGAACAGACGTTGATGAATGTAAATTCTTAGGAGTCGATTGACTCGTCTCTTTAAGCTGGAGATATGTTTTGTTGTTGTATGGGGTGAGTCTGAGTCCACCGTATACGCCAAGGTCTGCCTTCCACACCTGCAATGGAAAACGGCAGATCTACAGCGCTGTTTGCCAGACCAGGAGACATCCCAAAAATCTGTCTTCTCAAAAAATGACTGCAGCGTCCGAACGATACGGTTTGTCCTACAAACTAATATGACCACACTGTGGAAAGCGGACTCTCACGAGGGTCTTCTCCACAAGTGTTGTCCGAAAGTAACCCCGTACTGGTTAAACAAATTCATGAACGTATGGAAGTAGTTTTGTGCCAACAAAAAGAGGGTTTAATGTGCCCCCCAAAAAATATGTACAGTATTTCCTGAGCTTTCTTAAATATCTCACACTTCAAAAACCCTATTCCTTATGATTTCTTCTTTGACTGTTTGTTTTTCCATATATATATAACTACAGGGGTCCTAAAATTCAAAATCAAATAGCTAAATTATCCATGACCATGTAAAAACAATTCCATATGTTAGCTTAGTAGAACCCCCTCCCCCAACATTTCCATCAGTTCTATGCAATGTGTCTCTATGTGGAATACTGTAAGTGCTCTTCTCCATGGAGTAGGCCCCTTTACATTGTAATGGTTTGAGAGCACTATAAGAGAAAGATTGGTAACTGAATTTTGGACACTGATTAAATAACCTTCTTTCCTCCCTTGTTGTGTTTGTTTGCTCAGGCATTTATAAGTTGATGCACACAGTGCAGTTTAACTCCGAACCCATGCACATAAAAAGGGTTCTGGATTGGACTGAAGGAGGAAGAGGATACAGAGGGGACCTGGACATGGCTTGATGGGACTGATCTGACTCAGGGGTAAGAGCTGCACAAGTCATTGGACTGGATACAGGTTTAATCATGTATGATATTCTATGTATTTGTATAGACCAACATGTTAAGCAGTTCTTGGTTAAATGTTTCCACTGCCTGTGACACTGTACCATTATCATTCAGGAGAATACCAGAACGTCTAGAAAGTAACCTTTAACTTGGTTTAAAATGGTACTGGGAAGACGGAGAGCCCAATGACCACTATGGAATGGAGGACTCTGCGGCCATCAAAATAAATCCCATGAAGTTCTGGAATGATGCTACTTGTACAAGTGAAATGCAATCAAGGAAGGCTTATAAATTACTGTAAAATGTCCATTATTTAATTAAGTAAATACATACATTGAAAATAATAGGCATTGGAATCAAATGTAAATTGAAGTTGTACATAGCATTGGAGTTGTATCTGTTGAAATAAATTGTCATACTGTAAAGTTAAACACATAGAAATGAATGAGTTCTGTATCTTTGATTATAACGAGTAATCAATCAAAAACAAACAAGACTACAAATTGTTGTCACATCTGCTCCTGCCACGCCCTCTAGTGCTCATCCAGTGTCTCCTTGACCTGCCACCACCTCCCCAGTGCTCTCTCCCTCTCCGTGTGTGTGTGTGATTGTGTGGGCGGAGACAGGTGTGCTGGAGTCAGAGCAGATCCCCACCAGCTGCAACCTGTTTCATAATCAAGACCTCTACAAATACTCAGTCCTGCCGCTTCCTCACTGCCAGATCGTAATCTCTGCTCATTATGCCTGCTCTGACTCTGGTCCGTCTCCAGTCCAACATCTCGTCATCCTGCTACTCTGTCCTGGATTCCCCTCCGGACCTGCTCACCCTGTCTCAACTCCCCTCGCTCTAGCCTCAGCCTCCGCATTTGTTTTCCAGCAACCTGCAAGAGCTTCCCCTGACCTGCACTCCATCTCCCTATGTTTCAATAAATACCTTGGTTACTTCATCCCAGTCTCCTCATCTGAGTCTGCTCTTGGGTTCCCCTGTTCCACTCCGCGTAACAATTGTGGCAAGAGGAATGGTAGTACAAAAATACACTATAAAAAGATAGTCGTATAAATACATTTACTATAAATATTTGTTTCTTCCATGTTCATACTTTACTATGTACATTTACTAATCAGTGCTTAAAAGTACCTTACACTATTCTACAAGCCTGTGAACCAACCATTGAAGAGAAAAACAAGCACATAAAACACTTAAGACCTACATTGGGCTAGGCAGTTGTAAACTACTGTTTTACAATAATTTATGTGCAGTGAGTTGCCCAAGCCAGATTGCCCTTGGTATCACTTAGCCTGTATAATGTCACTATCAAGTAACAGTTGTGTCCCTGCAGGAAAAATATGTCTGTAGATCGTGAAGATGTCTAACCATTACATGAGGAGGCCAGTCACTGTTGTTTAATAGCAACACTATGACAAGTGAGCTATCGCACAGGCAGACTGGACTTTCAGGTCAGGTGTGTTGGTCAGTAGCTCACAGCACAGAAAAGTGCTGGCGCAGGTGTTTCAAAATCTCTTGGGTATCTACATGCTCAGGGAAGGCATCCTCTGACCTCTGGGCAGCAGTATAGCTACTCTGCAGATCTCCAATCTGGACACAGCAGAAGACAACAGCACATCAATTAATATGATCCCTCATGACTAAAAACGGTCTGTCCTTTTAATTTAAAACAATGCTATGAATGTGCAGGCTGAATGTCAATAGTTAAATGGATTAAAAAGTGCTGATGAAGTGTCTCGTTACCTTGTCTGACAGAGTGGAGTAGTTAAAGTGTGGTTCATACATGTGAGGGGCGAGTGATGCAGCGGTCTGGAGGAAAGCTTTGGACTGTGAGAAAAAGGAGGAAATCAAAAACAACCATTCTGAATTAGACTATATCAAAACAGCATAAACAGTCGACTACTGTAGATGTTCCTAAAGACATTTTTACATAACGTGTTGTACTATATGAAAGATAACCACTGGGTATAATGCCTTACAAGAGCAAGCCTGGAAGAAGCTTCCACCAGTTGGAAAGAAGGTATGTCATTTATAAACAGATTTACTCTCTCAATTCTTTTACCAAAACTAACATTTGATCAATATGATATATTTTAAGATCTAGAAACCCCAGTTCACTCACCTGCTCAATGTGTCCCTTGCGTAGCTCCAGCACCGCCAGGTTATTATAGGCCTCAGCATGGTCGTTGTTGAAGGCCAAGGCCAGTTTAAAACACTGGTATGCCAGAGTCAGGTCTCCTATTCCCTGTGGGGAGAAACATAAGATGCATGTAACATAAACAGAAATGTGAAGAAGTGATAGCATGCTATATGTTCTAAGCACGCAGCCAGAGTTTGGATCCTGTCCAAGAGAAACCAGTTGGCATACAGAAGAGGGTGCTGTAGAGTAACTTCATGCAGTAACAATAACATCTGTGTGTGCTAACGCTAACGCACCACAGCTACGTGTCCAATGTTGTACCAGACGTCAGCCTGCTCCTCATCGTTGGCCACTAGGGCCAGAGCCCTCTCGAAGGAGGAGAGGGTCATGTCATACTGCTGGGCATAGAAGCAGCACAGTCCAAGGTTGTTGTACAGCTGGCAATTATATACTCCCATCTGCAGCAGCCGTCTACAGGAAGGGAGGGTTAGAGGGAAAAACAACTGTAAAGTCAACGCAACCACACAAGGCATGTGTATTCACTGACATGATTAACATTCTTTAATATCACACTGGCATAGCCATAATAATCAGAGTAAAATGAGGGAATTAAAGGGAGTGGTATGTGTGTGTGTGAGACTAACCTGTAAAAGCGCAAGGCGACCTCAGGCTGGTCCGTGTAGAAGTGATTGCTGCCTATGCAGGCGATCGCCTCAACGTGAGTGTTGTCCTGCTTCAGGACGTCTTTGTAGTACTCTGTGGCTGAGGTGATGTTATTCATCTCCTGTGAGAGACGCAGATAACAGATACTATTAAAGACAGATTTTGGACCTCCTGATCAACCTGCATCTGTTCTCTCAATTGACAGTAGAATTATTCAATAGCTACTATCGATGCAAAACAATTAGGCTCCAAATTCCAGGGCAATCAGCTGATCATTTCAGATTACACATCTGACATGCCGATTTCAACCGGTGCTTTCTTAAAGCAAGAGAACACTTCACAAACAAACAACAAAAAAGGAATCATGTCACATGCCTCGTGAATGCGAGCAATTCCTGTTAAGAGAGTGACCTCCCCAGGAAAGTGGTCCAGACCTTGCTTGAAGAGGTTCAGTGCAGTTATAGGCTGATCAAGCCGCTGATACACCTGTTTTAGTGGCAAAACAGAACAATAAGTATTTTTATATAATTTGTGACAAATATAGGGTAGTAGATCACTGTAGATCGATGTTCTGCCTGCGGCTATGGAACCCTGACCTGTTCATCGGACGTGCTACCTGTCCCAGACCTGCTGTTTTCAACTCTCTAGAGACTGCAGGAGCGGTAGAGATACTCTCAATGATCGGCTATGAAAAGCCAACTGACATTTACTCCTGAGGTGCTGACCTGTTGCACCCTCGACAATCACTGTGATTATTATTATTTGCCCATGCTGGTCATTTCTGAACATTTGAACATCTTGGCCATGTTCTGTTATAATCTCCACCCGGCACAGCCAGAAGAGGACTGGCCACCCCTCATAGCCTGGTTCCTCTCTAGGTTTCTTCCTAGGTTTTGGCCTAGGGAGTTTTTCCTAGCCACCGTGCTTCTCCACCTGCATTGCTTGCAGTTTGGAGTTTTAGGCTGGGTTTCTGTACAGCACTTTGAGATATCAGCTGATGTAAGAAGGGCTATATAAATACATTTGATAAAAAACAAAAACCTATTTTGACTTATAGAAACAACTCGCCGTTGAGTGACGCACCACGTGCTATCTGCTACGGAGAAGCCTCGTGTCATGGTTAATCCATACTGTACACACAGTGGTTTTACACTTGTAGCTACACAGTATTTACAGTGTTAGGGACATTGTAGGTTGTATGTTGTTACCTTGGCCAGATAGAGGTACGTGTCCACCACCTCCTGATGATTGAGAGCAGATCGGAACTGTTTTTCTGATTCCCGGTGTAAACCAAGTCTGTCAATGAAAGCAGTCACAATGTAGTAGAATTGTAGTGGTAGTATAATAACAGTTGTATAAGATCTAAGTAATTATCTAAAGCTTTACCTGTAGTAGCATTTCCCCAGCTGGACTTTCCACCACCAGTCTTTGAACTGAGCATTCTCAGTGGCCAGAGCAGCCAGGTCTAAAGCCTGTACACAAACAAAAAGGTACAAATGGCTTTAGAGTGAAACTTACAAACAAAAGCAACATGGAAAGCCAAAGACACACACTAATATTGAGTGGATTTAACAAGTGACATCAATAGGTGATCCTAGCTTTCATCTTGATTCACCTGGTCAGTCTGTCATGGAAAGAGCAGGTGTTCCTAATGTTTTGTAAACTCAGTGTATATCTGTATTGGTAACTCACATTTTTAACATCATTTTCATGATGGAAGATGTACTCAAATAAGGTCTGGGGGCAGAAAAAAAACCCCACAGAAATTGTCATAACATGTATTGAACCCGAATAAATACAAGTACAATGACAAAAATATTTTTGGAGAGACCATGTTCATTGCCTTACATTCATAAAAATACTCTTACCTTGGATAAATTGGGCTTCTGGGCATATTTAGCTAAGTTGAGTCTAGATAAGTTTATAAATGGTCCCTCAGGATTGGTCAACATGGAGGCTGTTCCCAGCCGGACAAATCTCCCAGACGCACTAGTGACAGGACGGGCAGTGTGTGCCGTGCGAGGGGTCCTGATGGCTTGTTCCATCGTCCCTGGTCTGCCAGATTGGGTACTGGGCCTCACAAACCCTGTGATAGGACGTCCCGATTGGGTCATGGGCCTAGATTCAGGACAAAAAAGCTCAGTTCAGATTCAGAACGAATCTGATGCTTTTCAAGGAACATAATGCACCCCACGACTCAATTTCAGAAACATTGTTACAATAATTACACAATTTCAGTAGGGGAAATGCTTTGGGATACTTACCTAACACATACAAGATAGTTGTGAATTCTAAAATGTCACATACCTGATGGCTGGAGTAGGTCCACCTCCATGGCTTGTTCCTGGAAGCCTCAGTGATGTCCCAGGGCCTGAAAGAAAGCCTCATTACAGTACATTCAAACAGCTGAGAACATCTTGGACAGATTTTACCAGATCAGAATGGTAATAGATTTTTGTGATTGAGACAGACGGAGATTCAGTAGGCTGTACTGTGGGTATGGTCAAGAGTTTTTCCTGACCAATTGGCCTGACCAGGAAAAAAAACTCTTGGCCCTCTGGGACAGTTCAGAGTTCAGACTTACGAGCAACCTGAGCGATGGAGCTCTCATCCAGCAACATCTCAGCGATCCCCTCCTGGTCCACCTCCACCTCATCAATGTACACCATCTCTGTCAGAGCACGGGTCTTCAGACTCCATGCAGCCTGTCAAAGAAGTAACAGGTGTGTTTAGAAGGTATATTCACAGTGATTCAGAACTTATTTTACAATGTGATGTTACAAGGTATGGAACTCCAGTACAGATGTACTACAGATATTTCATTAATTTAGCTATCCATTCTATTTGTTTTTCAACATGCCAGGTTAGAATCAGCATGGCAAGGAAGAGGTTACCTCAGAGATATATGATGAGGAGTCAGGTTCCTTTTAATACAGCAGTGAGTGAAATTATGAGAGAAGAGGTGAATACAGATTTGATGCATACATTATAGAAAGCACATTTCAAGAAAAAAGGAAGCTAGGAGTAGCTAGATTAACTAAAAGTAAGATGAAATTGACAGCGGGGCACTAGCTAAGTTCTAAATTTGCCATACATGATAGCTAGGCTAGCTAGCTAGTTAAAAAGTAGTTTTTTCTTGCAACCAATACTATCTAGCTAGCTAACCATGTGCTAGCAAAACAGCTAGTTAGCCAGCAAGCAAGCAATGGCAGATTTTGCAAGCATGCTATCAACATTAGCTTGCTACTGCTAGTTAAATTGGATTAATGCTTGGAGCTGGCTAGCGGAACTAAAATAACTAGCAAGTTCAGTTCATAATTACCTGGTCGTATGGACTGTCCTCCAATATCTTCGAACAAATATTGGAACATGATTGGAACTTCCGTCTTCTAAAGTAGCTCCATGCAAGAAACAAGGGATCCATAGGTATCTCCATTTTGTCTTAACTGCTAAAATTAATGAAGAGGTAGCTAGTTAGCTAGCTAGGTAAATTAGAGCTTAGATATCAACACTAAGCTTGTTGCTTGAGCAGCAAATGTCCTGTCACTCCCAGCAACGGAGGAGAGGGGAGGTCCTCTTGTATGTGCACTTGATTGAGCTCGCTCAGCATGCCGGATTGAGGTTTGCACTGGCACTGCTTTTAAGACCATCCCATCCATTATAGTACGAACTCTCCCCACCCGGTGCATTGATTTTTTTTTAGGTATTTACCGCAGGAACAAATAGTATTCTCTGAAGTGAAGCATGTTCAATGGTTTTCCTCAAAAAACTTTCGAGCGCTTTTTTGTATTAAAGTTTCATTCGCTAAATTATGTGACCTTTATTTCAGCACCCACTGAGTAGACAGCGACTTTATTTAAAGTAGAAGCTGTGAGGATAGGAGGCAAAAGTATCATAATGTGAACCTGAATGCGTGTTTTATCAAAAAAAATCCAGTTAATGTTTTGAATGTCACTTTCAACAGCATTGATATAGTCTCTGAAACATACAAGTATACCTACTTCCCGTGGGATAGAGCCTTTGCATAGATAGAAAAACTACTGCAGAATGTTGAAGAAATGTGCAATGGGGTAAAATATTAAACGGTGACGCCATATACTTGGATTGACAGCTGTCAAAATCTTCCTGTCATTGACCTCACAACATGGTTAGAACACATTCTTTCTGGGAGGAAGTTCATGTCCAATTATAATGATTGCCATTGGTCCGTGAACATCCCTTCAAACGCTAAATAGATATTTGGGGATGTGATTGGACAGATTGTTGATCTATCACCAATGTAGATAACATTTGGGGGAGGTGCTTGTAAGTAAACGCGAAAACTCCATCTTTATAGGATTTGACAAGAGCTTCGATCTGCCTCGACTCTCAAGAGGGGCAGCTAGCCTAAGGCTGAAGTAGAGGTAGATATATGGTTTTCACTCTGAAAAGGATGACATAGTTAACCATTTTAATTAAAGAAAAGCATATAATCTCGAAGTAAAACTAGATTCAGTTAGACTATTATGCACATGGCACTCGAATGCCCGCTGTTACCGCTTGTACCGGATACGATGCATTTCCAGTGGAACTAAGGGATACGGGAGTGAATGAAATCCGTCTTGGTGAATGAAGAAATATAAACAACTCTCGACAAAAAATAAATACGGACATGGCTGACAGGACCGCTCCGAATTGTCACCTGCGACTAGAGTGGGTTTACGGGTATCGTGGACATCAGTGCCGCAACAACCTGTACTACACAGCGGCCAAGGAAATTGTCTACTTCGTCGCCGGTGTCGGAGTAGTGTACAACACACGGGAACACAAGCAAAAATTTTACTTGGGACACAACGATGACATAATCAGGTAATCCCACTTGCAGAAACTCATTCATCCACAGATATACCGAAATTAAAAATAAAACGCGACGACATGGCCAACAAAAACACACGAAAATGATCAAGTTTATATTTCTGGCGAGGAGATACTTTGCCTACGTATCTATTGAATCGAGGTTATGAGTAGTAATATGTGACTAACGTTATACACTTTCAAAGGGTGAAAATGTTATAGTTTATGAAAATATCAGACTGAGTCCTAACTTGTGAGCTAACTAACCTCTTTCAGCACCTACTGGATGGACAGCCACTTCATTAAAAGTAGCTTTCGTTTCAGCACCTATTGAGCGACTTTAATCAAAGTAGAGGCTTTTGGGATGGAGTAATGATTTGAACATGTTAGTTGTCTTGAAGGATGCAGTTGCTGTATCATATCTCTAATACCGTTGTTTTTTTAGGAGTAAAAGGTGAGACATTTTATCAAAGGATTCTGAGCAGGATTCCAACCTGGTCCCAGAGCATTTCGTATTATTCTGTATGTAAATCTGCAAGACTCCTTTAGTATGATATGATACATATTACAATTTGTATTTTATGTAACAAAAATTTGCAAAATGTACAATATGTTACGAATTTGCTAAATATATGATATGTTACGAATTTACAAAACGTATGCTATGTTACGAATTCTAGCTAGGCTAAGGGTTAGGGTTAAGTTTAGGAGTTAGCTAAAAAGCTTAAGGTTAGGGTGAAGGGTTAGCTAACATGCTAAGTAGTTGCAAATGTAACAGTATAGCTTCCGTCCCTCTCCTCGCCCCAATCTGGGCTCCTCTGCACACATCAACCACAGTCACTCACTCAGCATCGTTACCCATCGCGCCACAAAAGCCGCAGCCCTTGCAGAGCAAGGGGAACAACTACTTCTAGGTCTCAGAGCGAGTGACGTCACTGACTGAAACACTCTTAGCGCACACCACCGCTAACTAGCTAGCCATTTCACATCATCCACACAAAGTAGATAAAAAGTAGTAAGTAGTTGAAAAGTTCCCTCAACCCAATTGAGATGGTTTGGGATGAGTTGGACTGCAGAGTGAAGGAAAAGCAGCCAACAAGCGCTCAGCATATGTGAGAACTCCTTCAAGATTGTTTCAAAAACATTCCTCATGAAGCCAAGAGTGTGCAAAGCAGTCAAGGCGAAGGTTGGCTACTTTGAAGAATGTCAAATATAAAATATATTTTTGGTTACTACATGATTCCATATGTGTTATTTCATATTTTGGAGGATTTCACTATTATTCTACAATATAAAAAATAAGACAAAACCCATGAATTAGTAGGTGTGTCCAAACTTTTGACTGCTACTGTATCAGAAGCATATGTGTAGTGGAGGTAGTTCAGTGAAGCTCATGCCATGAGTGTTCTTGTCTGAGACCTGAGGACTTCTGTTGGCTCTCCATGCTTAGACTTTAGCTTGGTGAGCTAATACAGTCTTGTGGTGCGCAGATTACTGTTTCGGGTTACCTCAGAGGTAGGGCTCAGCGGAAGCAGTGCAGTGCAGGCACAGAAGACAGAACTGTAGCTGTTTGGCGGGCAGCTCTCGCTCACGCTGCACGAAGTCATGTGAAAAAGATGCAGCCGCCTCAAATAGCAGTGGGAGGTGCAGTCATCTCCCTCCTCACTGTGCTGTGATTACATTTTCTATGAAGAAACAGCCACAGAGGAAAGCTCTCTGCAGTGAATGGAGTCTAACTTTCATTTCTTAGAGTCAGTCTGTGTTTTATTCAGTCAGAGTCAGACTTTATTCAGTTCTTCAGTTTGTTTGTCTTGTAACTATGTTTAGATTTGTGTTTTGTGTGCTGGATGAATTCATTCCTCTCCTAATATATCACCCTGCTGATGTTATTTTGCCCTGTGGCGTTCTCGGTTTGCCAGTTTTCCAGTCTGACTGTCTGACTGACTGAGGAGAGCTAGTTAATGGCCAGGTTAGGAACATGAATGAAAGGCCATTTCATTGGACTGACTAGGACCTGTTCATTCTCACTGAGTCGCACCCAGCATTGTACTTTGTGGTACTGTCTTGTCTACCCAATCCACTACAGTGTCATGGCTGTCCATGAGAATCCAATTAGGTCAGATCAGGTTTGCAATGAAAAACTTCACTCAGATCCCCTCTCACCCGCAGAGAGGGGAGGGGGGGGAGAACTGGTGGGGGTCATGCCCTGTTGTAAATCAAGGAGAGAACATTCAGCTCTCCCTCTCCAAGGTTCACCCTAGGACACAAGGAATGTTCTTTTTTTATCAGACCTTTTCCCGCTGAAACTCTAACATGTTCAAAAGCGAATACTGGAACAATATTTCTTACGTAGAACGTGGGGAATGGTCAGAGGTGATCTATAGAACACTCATGTCATTTTCTTTGTTATTTTGTGATGTCATAAAAAATTGTATAAAGGAAATACTGTAACTTGGAAAGTATACCCATTACATGTATGACGTTATGAAAGTGTTTTTGTTAAGAGAGGGATGTGATTTCTGAAGCTATAAGAGATGATTGTTTTACATAAGCTTTGCACAGTGACAAGTCACGCCCCTGAGTGAGGTTAGCGAGAGTGTCAGCCTTACGGAACCGCCCCCTTTTGAACAAATTGTTTAAAATGATGGGTTAAGAAAAAAACACATCAGACCAGAGAGACGTAGAGCTGCAGGTTACGTTTAAAGTTGTCTGAACTCTGAATCTCAACACGAGGTTGAAACGATGAACTCACCTCCCGGACAATCACTAGTACGGCTGATTAGCTGTCCTAATTTAAGTGGGACCATTTTACTACTCTGTTAAAACCATCTTATTACGCTACTCTCACTGGGAACCATCAACATGGCTGGCTAGCCTATCTTCAAAGAAGCATCTTCCAGAGTGAATGGATGGAGAATAAACTCTGTAGTTCTGTTCAGGACTACACAACAAATCACCGGATACCATACGACTGCAGAGGAGAACAACAGTAGAAGACTCCCTTTTGGACAATCAAAGGCTTACAAGCGTGCCGCAAAAAGGCCCAACCCTCTTTCCAAAGCAGCCCGGTTCCCAGAGAGATACACGGCGAACCAAGGCATTTCACGTAAATACATTCATGATTTCTTACTCCAAGCAGGCAGCGGTTTGTGTGCAAGTTTAAGATTAATATTTTTGTTTTACCTTTATTTAACTAGGCAAGTCAGTTAAGAACAAATTCTTATTTACAATGACGGCCTACCCCAGCCAAGCCCAGACGATGCTGGGCCAATTGTTCGGCACCCTATGGGACTCCCACTCACAGCCGGATGTGATGCACAGCCTGAATTTGAACCAGGTACTGCAGTGATGCCTCTTGCACTGAAATGCAGTGTCTTAGACCACTGCGTCACTTGGAAGACCACTGCGTCACTATAAGTGAGTAGTTTCTGAATGTACCAACGTTAAGTGTCTCTGTCCCTCTTTCTCGCCCTCTCCATGTCTTTTGTAACAAGCAGCCATATTGTATCAGTCCGCTAGGGACCTGTTTCTAATGTATTAAGTGTGTATGTTTATCCTGTGTTCCCATTTAATTAGCTAGTAAATAAATCATTAAACCAATTTGTGTAGTACTGAATCATAAGTAAGACTCTGGTTTTTGCAGATGCAAGGAAGTTACACCTGTTCAGAATGATGATACAAGGTTATGATTAATAAGTTGACTGTTTAAAGGTCTTTAACTATCACATCTTTGTAGTTTAATTCAGGAGATGGTAACTCTTTAAAGAACTGCTCTCGCAGGGCCCCAGATCCTAATGAGTTAATTGTTCCATGATTAATTTAATCGGTAACAATTAAACCTATTTAGGTAACTAACTCATGTTAAAGTCAAGTCATGACAACAGTATGTGTTTTCTGTCCTCTAGTCTACAGTAACTACAGAATGTGCTTTCTGTCCTCTAGTCTACAGTAACTACAGTATGTGCTTTCTGTCCTCTAGTCTACAGTAACTACAGTATGTGTTTTCTGTCCTCTAGTCTAAAGTAACTACAGTATGTGTTTTCTGTCTACAGTAACTACAGTATGTGCTTTCTGTCCTCTAGTCTACAGTAACTACAGTATGTGCTTTCTGTCCTCTAGTCTACAGTAACTACAGTATGTGCTTTCTGTCTACAGTAACTACAGTATGTGCTTTCTGTCCTCTAGTCTACAGTAACTACAGTATGTGCTTTCTGTCCTCTAGTCTACAGTAACTACAGTATGTGTTTTCTGTCTACAGTAGCTACAGTATGTGCTTTCTGTCCTCTAGTCTACAGTAACTACAGTATGTGTTTTCTGTCTACAGTAACTACAGTATGTGCTTTCTGTCCTCTAGTCTACAGTAACTACAGTATGTGCTTTCTGTCCTCTAGTCTACAGTAACTACAGTATGTGTTTTCTGTCTACAGTAACTACAGAATGTGCTTTCTGTCCTCTAGTCTACAGTAACTACAGTATGTGTTTTCTGTCTACAGTAACTACAGTATGTGCTTTCTGTCCTCTAGTCTACAGTAACTACAGTATGTGTTTTCTGTCGGACGATCTGCCCAGACTATCCTCATTGACCCCTCTTTGCGCTAACTTTTTTGACCCATACATATGCTGCCGCTACTGCTTATTATATATCCTGTTGCATAGTCACTTTACCTCTACTCACATGTACATGTCTACCTCAATTATCTCATACCCCTGCACATAGACTAGATACAGGTACCCTCTATATAGCAAAGTTATAGTAATTTTAGAGTTATTCCTCGCGTTATTATATTTCTTTTATTATTTTTCAAAATTGTACTATGCCTTATTGGGAAGGGCCTGTAAGAAAGCATTTCACTGTTAGTTTACACCTATTGTTTACGAAGCAGTGTCCAATAACCTTTGATTTGAAATACATCGTTACAGTTGTTGGTTAGCTCCCTTGCCTTGGATGTTCCTCTGTCAGTAACTAAAATGGTTGATACTAAATGATTTAACTTCATATGAAGGAATAAACCTCATTATTTTAGAAAAGCGGTAATATGCAGCACCCAAGGTGAGGGAGGGCTGAATGCTCTGGATTTTAAAACCTTGAATATAATATTTTAGATTAAATGGATACAAAACAACATGAATTTGTGCTTGAGGCAGATGCGGTGCGACTCGAGTTTCGCCATCAGGTGGAAAACTGTCCTCTCTCTGGTCAGTCTCATCGGAGGAAAGAAAGGAGAGAGCAGGGACGATGAGAGGCGGACCCTGTGCTGCTCTGTCCCTCCCACCGCTGAGACTAATGCCGTGTTCAGAACAACTGGGAACTCAAAAATCTCCAACTTCAATGCGTTCAAGACAACTGGGAACTCTGAAAAAAACGAGATCAGACTGGATAAAATTGTTTTGAACGGTCATCCAACTCGGAAACTCGGGCATATTTCTAGAGCTCCGACTTTCCGAACTGAAGTTCACTGACATCATGATTCGATCTCGTTTTTGCAGAGTTCCCAGTTGTCTTGAAAACACCATTACCATCATATGCAGGTACCATCAGTCCAATCAAATAAAACAGCAAATTATTTCAATTTCTGCTCAGCTGTGCCTTGTAAGTGCTACACCAACTGATCTATTTTGTTGTCAAAGCTAATAATGGTCTGAGAAGAACAATATTTTCAGGCCAGTCATATAGCCAA
This sequence comes from Oncorhynchus masou masou, assembly GCF_036934945.1. Lineage (NCBI taxonomy): Eukaryota > Metazoa > Chordata > Actinopteri > Salmoniformes > Salmonidae > Oncorhynchus > Oncorhynchus masou. Next base: position 28,823,623 of record NC_088243.1, on the reverse strand, counting down.
TATGCTGTGATTATGTACTAGGCCTACGGCACAAACCTCATTCCTACAGAACTATTTTTATTAGGTTATTAATGTTTTTGAGTCATGTAAAAAAAACATGTTGTAGCTGTAGATCCCGGCTTGCTTGCATTTTGAATGCGAAAGTGATCTTGACTCAGACCAGTTGTCACACCCTGACCATAGTTTGCTTTGTGTGTTTCTATGTTTTGTTTGGCCAGGGTGTGATCTGAGTGGGCATTCTATGTTGTGTGTCTAGTTTGTCTGTTTCTGTGTTTGGCCTGATATGGTTCTCAATCAGAGGTAGGTGTTAGTCATTGTCTCTGATTGGGAACCATATTTAGGTAGCCTGTTTGGTGTTGGGTTTTGTGGGTGATTGTTCCTGTCTCTGTGTTTGTTTTCACCAGATAGGCTGTTTAGGTTTTCTAAAGTTTATTGTTTTGTTAGTTTGTTCATGTGTAGTTACTTTATTAAAGAACCATGCATAATCACCACACTGCGTTTTGGTCCACCTCTTTCACCAAAAGAAAACCGTTACAGAATCACCCACCACAACAGGACCAAGCGGCGTGGTAACGGGCAACAGCAACAGCGGCACAAAGAGGAATGGACATGGGACGATGTATTGGATGGCAAGGGTTGCTACACATGTGAGGAGATCCTGGCGGGAAAGGATCGCCTTCCATGGGAACAGGTGGAGGCAGCTAGGAGAGCAGAGGCAGCCGGAGAGAGGAGCCGGCGATATGAGGGAACACGGCTGGCAAGGAAGCCTGAGAGGCAGCCCCAAAAATGTCTTGGGGGAGGAGGCACACAGGAAGTATAGCAAAGCCAGGTAGGAGACCTGAGCCAACTTCCTGTGCTTACCGGAGGGCGAGAGAGACCGGGCAGGCACCGTGTTATGCGGTGGAGTGCACGGTGTCCCCAGTGCGGGTGCATAGCCCGGTGCGGTACATACCAGCTCCGCGTATCGGCCGGGCTAGAGTGGGCATCGAGCCAAGTGCCATGATGCCGGCTCTATGCATCTGGTCTCCAGTGCGTCTCACATGGCACCAGCCTTGCGCATGGTGTCCCCGGGTTCGCCTGCATAGCACAGTGCGGGCTATTCCACCTCGCCGCACTGGCAGGGCGACCATTCAACCAGGTAAGGTTGGGCAGGCTCGGTGCTCAAGAGCTCCAGTGCGCCTGCACGGTTCGGTCTATCCGGTACCACCTCCACGCACCAGCCCTCCGGTGGCAGCCCCCCGCACCAGGCTGTCTCTCCGTCTCATCCTTACAGGTGCTCCCGCCTGTCCAGCACTGCTGGAGCCTTCCTCCTCTCCAGCGCCGCCGGAGTCGCCAGTCTGCCCAGCGCCGCCTGAGCTACCCGTCTGCCCAGCGCCGCCAGTGCCGCCAGTCTGCCCAGCGCCGCCAGTGCCGCCAGTCTGCAAGGAGCCGCCAGTGCCGCCAGTCTGCAAGGAGCAGCCAGTCTGCCAGGGGCCGCCAGTGCCGCCAGTCTGCCAGGGGCCGCCAGTGCCGCCAGTCAGCCAGGGTCTGCCAGTGCCGCCAGAGCCCCTCAGCCCAGAGGCGCCAGAGCCCGTCAGCCCAGAGCTGCCAGAGCCCCCGCCCCTCTGTCCCGAGCTGCCAGAGCTCTGTCCCGAGCTGCCAGAGCTGCCGCCCCTCTGTCCCGAGCTGCCGCCCCTCTGTCCCGAGCTGCCGCCCCTCTGTCCCGAGCTGCCGCCCCTCTGTCCAGTAGGGTCATTTAGTAGGGTCGCTGTGGTTAGGAGGCCACGGAAGCGGACAAGGTGGTGGACTAAGACTATGGTGAAGTGGGGGCTACGTCCAGCACCAGAGTCGCCACCGCGGACAGATGCCCACCCAGACCCTCCCCAATAGGTTCAGGTTTTGCGGCCGGAGTCCGCACCTTGGGGGGGGTTCTCAATCAGAGGCAGGTGTTAGTCATTGTCTCTGATTGGGAACCATATTTAGGGAGCCTGTTTGGTGTTGGGTTTTGTGGGTGATTGTTCCTGTCTCTGCGTTTGCACCAGATAGGGCTGTTTACGTTTTCTCACGTTTATTGTTTTTGTTAGTCTGTTCATGTATAGTTTTCTTTATTAAAGAACCATGAATAGAAACCACGCTGCATTTTGGTCCGCCTCTCCTTCGACTCAAGAAAACCGTTACACCAGTGGTCCCCAACCCGTTCTATTTGAATGCAGTTGCCTCTGTATTGAAGCCATTCGGATGCAGTTTATCACAGCGCATTGCGCTTTATTATGGGCGATAGGTGCAGTACACATCATTGCATTTTATATCAGAAAGTAGGTTGGCCCTCCATGAAGTCTCGTAGATCGATGCATTGCATAATTCTTTTGTCTATAAGCCCAATTGTATAAACTTCCGCCATACCTTACCTCATTGTTAACCTTCAGATGTGTAAGTTACCAGACTCAGGGATGGCTAACCCTGGAGATGCCTTCAATCTCCACCAAGTTAGGTAAATTTGCTTCTTTTTTTGTGCCACTCATGTGGAATGATCTCCAAAACTCTTTCAAGTTGGTGGAGTGGATTCCTCTTGGGCAATTCAGGTGGATGTTAGAGGGCCTTTTTACTGAAAAATGGGTTTGTTTCTATGGGGGATTTTCCGGTGCATGTGATGTGCGTCTCGGAATGGTGAGCATAATCAGTGTGGGCTTGGGGGAGGCCATTGTGTGTGTGACTGGGCCATTGTGGGCTTGAGGGAGGCCTTTGCCTAGTCCTGTGCCTAGTCCTGTGGGTGTCCTTGGGCATACACCTACATTATGTCTGTTTTATTTTTCTATGCCCTGAAGTATGTGCCAAGTAGGGGAAGCTAAACCAAGTAAAGATGGTCGTAGACTAGAAGTAAGCTTAGGAAAAAATAAGTGGCAGAATACCAAAATACGGGCATCATATGCATAAAGAGGAGTGACTGTATGTTGTGTCAAACTGAAACTAAAGTAAAAAAATAACACAATAAAAAAACAATAATGAGGCTATATGCAGGGGGTACCGGTACTGAGTCAATGTGCTGGGGTACAGGTTAGTCGAGGCAAAACAAAGGCGGGGGGGATTCAATGTAAATAGTCCGGGTGGCCATTTGATTAATTGTTCAGCAGTCTTATGGCTTGGGGGTAGAAGCTGTTCTGGAGCCTTTTGGACCTAGACTTGGTGCTCCGGTACCGCTTGCCATGTGGTAGCAGAGGGAACAGTCTATGACTTGGTGACTGGGGCCTTTGACAATTGTTTGGGGTCATCCTCTGACACCACCTAGTAAATAGGTCCTGGATGGCAGGAAGCTTGGCCCCAGTGATGTACTGGGCCGTACGCACTACCTTCTGTAGCGCCTTGTTGTCGGATGCCGAGCAGTTGCCATAGCAGGCGGTGATGCAACATGTTCTCGATGGTGCAGCTGTAGAACTTTTTGAGGATCTGGGGACCCATGCCAAATCCTTTCAGTCTCCTGAGGGGAAAAAGGTGTTGTCATGTCCTCTTCACGACTGTCTTGGTGTGTTTGGACCATGATAGTTTGTTGGTGATGTGGACACCAAGGAACTTGAAACTCTCGACCTGCTCCTTATAGCCCCGTCGATAAGAATGGGGGCGTGTTCGACCCTCCTTTACCTGTAGTCCATGGTCATCTCCTTTGTCTTGCTCACATTGAGGGAGAGGTTGCAAAGGGAAATTGCTCTATGCAAAGAGGTTTTGTTGTCCTCTCAGGGATTCTATCTTATATACATTGGTCTAATCAAGCACACAGGCCTTTTAGATTTATTTATTTTATTTTTATTTCACCTTTATTTAACCAGGTAGGCTCGTTGAGAACAAGTTCTCATTTGCAACTGCGACCTGGCCAAGATAAAGTGTAGCAATTTGACACATACAACAACACAGAGTTACACATAGAATAAACAAAACATACAGTCAATAATACAGTAGAACAAAAGAAAACAAAAAGTCTATATACAGTGAGTGCATATGAGGTAAGTTAAGGAATTTAATAGGCCATGGTCCTGAAGTAATTACATTATAGCAATTAAACACTGGAATGGTAGATCGGCAGAAGATGAATGTGCAAGTAGAGATCCTGGGGTGCAAAGGAGCAAAATAAATAAATACCAGTATGGGGATGAGGTAGGTAGATAGATGGGCTGTTTACAGATAGGCTAAGTACAGGTGCAGTGATCTGTAAAATGCTCTGACAGCTGGTGCTTAACGCTAGTGAGGGAGATGTGAGTCTCCAGCTTCAGAGATTTTTGCAATTCGTTCCAGTCATGGGCAGCAGAGAATTGGAAGGAAAGACGACCAAAGAGGATCTCACTGGCTTTGTGGGTGACCAGTGAGATATACCTGCTGGAGCGCGTGCTACGAGTGGGTGCCGCTATGGTGACCAGTGAGCTGAGATAAGGAAGGGCTTTAACTAGCAGAGACTTGTAGATAACCTGTAGCCAGTGGGTTTGGCAACGAGTATGAAGCGAGGGCAAAACCAACGAGAGCGTACAGGTCGCAATGGTGGGTAGTGTATGGGGCTTTGGTGACAAAACGGATGGCACTGTGATAGACTGCATCCAGTTTGTTGAATAGAGTGTTGGAGGCTATTTTATAGATGACATCACCGAAGTCAAGGATCGGTAGGATGGTCAGTTTTACGAGGGTATGTTTGGCAGCATGAGTGAAGGATGCTTTGTTGCGATATAGGAAGCCGATTCTAGATTTAATTTTGGATTGGAGATGCTTAATGTGAGTCTGGAAGGAGAGTTTACAGTCTAACCAGACACCCAGGTATTTGAAGTTGTCCACGTATTCTAAGTCAGAGCCGTCCAGAGTTGTGATGCTGGATGGGCGAGCAGGTGCGGGCAGCGATCAATTGAAAAGCATGCATTTAGTTTTACTTGCGTTTTAGAGCAGTTGGAGGCCACGGAAGGAGAGTTGTAAAGATGCTGTGACACCTTGTGGAGATTGGGAGTGGGTGATTAGGTTACTGTAAACTTAGTATCGTTTGATTGGTCAATGGTGGTTGGTTGTACACCTTCAGATATGAAGGTCTGTTGTTCTCTCTGTTATTCTGTCCATGGAGGAAAGTTGTATGATCAATTCTCATTTCCTAGACTTCTAGTTCTCTGGTCTAATAGGCATTTCTTTGTCCATAATTTGTCTTGTAAGTTAACCTTAGGATCTACAGAATATGCCTAAGTATGGTTTGTTAATGTTAGTATTGCCTTGTAACTTAATCTTCGGGATCGGTGTCCCATCCAAGGGAGGGTTGAGCTAACGTAGGCTAATGCAATTAGCATGATTAAGTAAGTAACAAGAACATTTCCCAGGACATGGACCTATCTAATATTGGCAGAAAGCTTAAATTCTTGTTAATCTAACGGCATAGTCCAATTTACAGTAGCTATTACAGTGAAAGAATACCATGCTATTGTTTGAGGAGAGTGCACAGTTTTGAACATGAAAAGGTCTTAATTTTGAACAGAAATGCAATGGTTCACTGGATCAATATAAAACTTTGCACATACACTGCTGCCATCTAGTGGCCAAAATCTAAATCGCAGCTGGGATGGAATAATACATTATGGCCTTTCTCTTGCATTTCAAAGATGATGGTACAAAAAAAGACAAAATAACATTGTTTTTTTCTTTTGTATTATCTTTTACCAGATTTGTGTTATATTCTCCTACATTCCTTTCACATTTCCACAAACCTCAGTGTTTCCTTTCAAATGGTACCAATAATATGCATATCCTTAAATGGAGTCAGGTATGTGATGTGTACACAGTTGAAGTCGGAAGTTTACACACACCTTAGACAAATACATTTAAACTCAGTTGTTTACAATTCCTGACATTTAATCCTAGTTAAAATTCCCTGTCTTAGGTTAGACAGGATCACCACTTTATTTTAAGAATGTGAAATGTCAGAATAATATCAGAGAGAATTATTTATTTCAGCTTTTATTTCTTTCATCACATTCTTAGTGGGTCAATTACTATTTGGTAGCATTGCCTTTAAATTGTTTAACTTAGGTAAAATGTTTCGGGTAGGCTTCCACAAGCTTCCCACAATAAGTTGGGTGAATTTTGGCCCATTCCTCCTGACAGAGCTGGTGTAACTGAGTCAGGTTTGTAGGCCCCCTACTCGCACAGACTTTTTCAGTTCTGCCCACAAATTATCTATAGGTTTGAGGTCAGGGCTTTGTGATGAGCACTCCAATACCTTGACTTTGTTGTCCTTAAGCCATTTTGCCACAACTTTGGAAGTATGCTTGGGGTTATTGTCCATTTAGAAGACCCATTTGCGACCAAGCTTTAACTTCCTGACTGATGTCTTGATGTTGCTTCAATATATCCACATCAGTTTCCTACCTGATGATGCAATCTATTTTGTGAAGTGCACCAGCCCTGAAGCACAGCACCCCCACAACATGATGCTGCCACCCCCGTGCTTCACGGTTGGTATGGGGTTCTTCGGCTTGCAAGCCACCCCCTTTTCCTCCAAACATATGATGGTCATTATTGCCAAACTGTTCTATTTTTGTTTCATCAGACCAGAGGACATTTCTCCAAAAAGTACGATCTTTGTCCCCATGTGCAGTTGCAAACCGTAGTCTGGCTTTTTTATGGCGGTTTTGGAGCAGTGGCTTCTTCCTCGCTGAGCGGCCTTTCAGGTTATGTTGATTATAGGACTCGTTTTACTGTGGATATAGATACTTTTGTACCTGTTTCCTCCTGCATCTTCACAAGGTCCTTTGCTGTTGTTCTGGGATTGATTTGCACTTTTCGCACCAAAGTACATTCATCTCTAGGAGACAGAACGCGTCTCCATCCTGAGCGGTATGACGGCTGCGTGGTCCCATGGTGTTTATACTGACGTACTATTGTTTGTACTGATGAACGTGGTACCTTCAGGCGTTTGGAAATTGCTCCCAAGGATGAACCAGACTTGTGGAGGTCTTCAATTTTTTTTCTGAGGTCTTGGCTGATTTCTTTTGATTTTCCCATGATGTCAAGCAAAGAGGCACTGATTTTGAAGGTAGACCTCCAATTGACTCAAATTATGTCAATTAGCCTATCAGAAGCTTCTAAAGCCATGACATAATTTTCTGGAATTTTCCAAGCTGTTTAAAAGCACAGTCAACTTAGTGTATGTAAACTTCTGACCCACTGGAATTGTGATACAGTGAAATAATGTGTCTGTAAACAATTGTGGTAAAAATTACTTGTGTCATGTACAAAGTAGATGTCCTAACCGACTTGCCAAAACTATAGTTTGTTAACAAGAAATTTGTGGAGTGGTTGAAAAATGAGTTTTAATGACTACAACCTAAGTGTATGTAAACTTCCAACACCAACTGTATATAATGTGAATATTTGTTGAATATTACCCTATTACATCAGCATGACCCCCAGCTTAAATGAAGTTTAATGAATCACCACTGTTACTTGTTTTCTTTCTGTCTGTCTTGCTGTAATTCTTCCTCTCTTTCTCTCTACGTTCCTATTCGTCCCTACTCTCTGTGCTCTGTGTGGCCATGTCCATATGTAAACCATGTGCACCTGGATTCACTAGTTTCTCATGTAAAGCCAAATCTGTGTTGATTCGTGTCGTTCTTTATTCTAATAGTATCAATGAGAGGGTGCAGCAGGACTGCTTGCGTCTGTCTGAGGATGTGTAGTATTTATATCCTTTCTAAGCAACCTACTCACTCTCGCTTTGCCTCATTTCTCTGTTTCACCAACCCAGCGATCTATTTCAACTCTTCTGGAATCCCTGATCTTATTAGCAGGACTTTGCGTGAGGCTGTTCCCTCTTTTGATGCAAGCGTTCGCTTGAAAGCAGGAATGTCTGACACATCTGTCTAACACTTCTCTCTGACTTCCGATGGGTTGTCATTGTTATTGATATGATGAGATGCAGATTTTAAGTATGCTCACACAGTGACAGTTGATCCAGCCACACTCGATTTCGTGCACTCTGACACATTTGCTTGCTGTGCTCTTTTAAGATGAGGTCCCTAGTCTTCATTGGCAATGAATGTGCACTGTGTTGTATCTAGGTTATAGAGATGTAGTTGTGCAGTAGAAATGTAATGTGTCATCCTTTATTAGGGTTGGTGTGCTATATATATATATATATATATATATATATTACACACACAAAAACAACACATTTATTAGGGTTGGTGAGATATATATATATATATATACATACACACACACACACACACACACACAAACCACACATCCAAGCAAACAGGGGACCATGACACATCTCCTGACGTTCCGGGGACGTCTTATTGATGCCTTTTGTTTGCAGGGCATAGTGTGTGTGTAACATGTGGGGAACGTATGCTCGGTCAAACACGGCATGAACATGTTGTCAGTGTGAAGTCATGCATGCGGTATAGCTTATTACTGTGACGATAATAGCTGGGGATAAGCCTTTTTCTCATGGTTTTCCAGCACACACTCATCAGCTTGGCTATTCATTTCTGCATCCTGGTTGGCGCACGCCTGTTCAAAATCCCAATGAGTACACTAGTACTACAGTCATCCATTCATTCATTATCCAAAGCTGCTTATCTTGGTTAGTGCTGCTACAAAGCTCAAATATGGTCTTGGTTCCAGATAATAGCATAACAAACTGTGATCTCAATTAATAGGAAAAACTCAATTTTGCCACTTTTATATTTATAGGTTGGAGCTGCCTCACAGACAGGTGCAGTACATTGGCTGTGTTTACACAGGCAGCCAAAATCTGATATTTTTTCTACTAATTGGTCTGTTGACCAATCACATCCGATCTTTTCACAGCAGATCTTTTTCAGAGCTGATCTGATTGGTCAAAAGACCAATTATGGGAACAAATATTAGAATTGGGCTGCCTGTGTAAACACAGCCATGGTGTAATATTGGCGGACAGATTAAACAAGCTTTCTAAAAGCCAAGGAAGATAAATACTTTTGAAAATGTGCTAATCTTATACTTCCTTATAATCCTGAACAAGAGCAGACAAGGTGACTGCTGCATTAGTATGGATCAAAACTGACTTGGAAGCTAGCCATGTTGTGACAAGTGGTGTGTCTGTGAGTGTGTGTGTGTGTGTGTGTGTGTGTGTGTGTGTGTGTGTGTGTGTGTGTGTGTGTGTGTGTGTGTGTGTGTGTGTGTGTGTGTGTGTGTGTGTGTGTATGTTTGGCTGTGAAACGTCATCATATCCCTTTTTAATAGAACTTTAACATACATTTTCTACTCTATCAATCAAGAGACAAATATGTTTGTATTTGATTTTATGTTGTTGAGTGAAGTCATTACAAATGTAGGGACTTGAATTCAAGAAAGATCGTCTGATGTTGTTGCCGATTTTGAGTGCATCATTTGTTCCTTTATTAGCCATGTCAATATAATTGAGTTGCAACAATTCTTGTTTGAGAGGAATCAATTAAGATGTATACAATTAGCAGACTTACTGTGAAACTAAATAAACACACACGCATGCAAGCACGCACACCGGGCTTCAGTGAAACCCTTTTTCCTAATGACTCCATTGATGGAACACTTTAGTTAAATGGTTCCATGGCTTTGCCCTGAATGACGTTTCTCCTGCCATGGCTCTGTCACCATGATGATGGGCCATAATCCATGCCAAGTCCCTGAGCCACTGTCCCTGTCCCTGGGCTTTACATTGCTTCATCTGAACATGCCCTATTCACTTCCTCTTCCCAACAGTACAGATGTACGATCTTAATTTGATCAACAGGAAATGTGAATTATTATGTGGATTATAATTAATGGAAATTCTTGTAGGGGTTTAGTTTTTTTTTTCTTTTTTGGGGGGGGGGGTCAAATCAAGTCTGAAATTTCAAAGTGGAAATTACAAACTTTAGAAGCCTTTTTAAAACTTAAATACACTACACTTTTGCATTTCTTGCTTAGCAGGAAAATTCTTAGCAACAAAATGAAGATCCTACATCTGTATAGCAGTGGCATCCAGCACCACCCTCCATGACTGCAGAGTTATCCAGCCCAACACGCCTGCCTGCCAGGACTCTGAGTGCTCTTGGCAGGTGGAAGCCAGCCACATCAAACAGCCGTTTATCAAACCAGAGCACTGCAGCACCCCCTCCAGCCCAGAGATTTCCCAATCTCATTAGCTTATAGAAATGTAATAGAAGCAGTGACGTCATTGTGACGGAAGGACTGGGAGGAGTGTTGCTATTTTACTGTGTGTAGTTGTTTGTCACATTATGTCAGTACAGGAAAAGGAAAACTCCAAGAGAAAGGTTTGACTGGACATCGAGTAAAGAAAAAAACGGACTCTACGAGTCAAGAGATGTACTGTCTTTATAAACTAGTAGAGCGGCCCTAGTAGAGCGGCCCTAGGAGAGCGGCCCTAGTAGAGCGGCCCTAGTAGAGCGGCCCTAGAAGAGCGGCCCTAGTAGATCGGCCCTAGTAGATCGGCCCTAGTAGATCGGCCCTAGTAGAGCGGCCCTAGTAGAGCGGCCCTAGGAGAGCGGCCCTAGGAGAGCGGCCCTAGGAGAGCGGCCCTAGGAGAACGGCTGAGTCTTGGTTGATGTGGTTTGCCCCAGCTTAGCCCTGCCTTCACAGGCTTGAGTTGGGAGGAGGAGAGGTTAATGCCCTTGTCTCAACCCTCACTGTCACTGTTAATGAAAAAGTAAACGGGTTCCCCATCTCTCCACACACTCTCCAGCTGCTCTGAGGAGAACACAGACCACTGCTTGGAACTTCCTAAATAAGGATGTTTCTCTATCCTCGGATTTAGAAAGGAAAGTCCCCTGTCCCTGCAGCTGGCATTCTCTGAATCTGTTGTGTACAAAGACAGTGAAATTCATAGTGCTATTTGGCTAGAGTAATGCAACCTCTCTGCAGGAAATGTAGAGTTTATTCTGAGTCACAGTCAAATGGTTTTTGTCTGTTTCTGACCTGCACAGAGTTTGTACTCAGCAATGCAAAGTGCAATGTTTATACAAAGGTTCATTGATCCGATGTCCTTCTCGTTGTTTCATCTGTGTACTGAATAAAGCTGCTGAATGTATGCTATGGGTATCAGTGTGCTCTTGACCTGATGACTATTACACAGTTTGAAAAGCATTTTCATCTCCTCTATACCAAGGAGCACCAATCATATTCTCTTACTCTGACTACTATTTTTAGCTGCTTGGATATGATTATGTAATTCATACAAGAGGTGATGAGAAGTTGGAGGGGGGAGGGGAGATGACAGGGAGGGCGAGGGGTGAGATAACGAGTAAACCTCTCTCGTGAGTGAGTGAAGGCGACGTGGAGATGTGGTGCGATAGCCCTGTTCTTCAAGCCTATTAGCCCATCTCAGACTTACAGATAGATGTATGATCTTAATTTGACCTACACTGAGTGTACAAAACATTAGGAACACCTTCCTAATATTGAGTTTACAACCCTTCAGCCTCCAGAAAAGCCTCAATTCGTCGGGGCATGGACTCTACAAGGTGTCGAAAGTGTTCAACAGGGATGCTAGCCCGTATTGACTTCAATGCTCCCTACAGTTGTGTCAAGTTGGCTAGATGTCTTTTGGATGGTGAACCATTTTTGATACATACTGGAAACAGTTGAGCATGAAAAACCCAGCAGCATTGCAGTTCTTGACACACTCAAACTGGTGCGCCTGACATCTACTATCATACCCCAACGTGCAATACTGTCAATATCACCATGTGTTAGTGTGGGTTTTCAGTGAATTTATGTAAATCACAAAGCTCATCTGCGGTGCAGGAAAATTCTCAGCAACAAAAGTGATCAGATTAAGATCCTACATCTGTATCGCTAACAAAGCACCATGGCTGAATAGAGGAATTACACCACCAGGCTGAAAAGCCATTTCCGGAGCTGTGACAGAATACTTCTGAAGCGCATTTCAAATACAAATTGAGTGTCACAATAAAATATGAAAAACTCCTGACCCCGAGAAGGCTGGTTTCCCAGAGAAACCCCCCAGCATGCTGATGCATGTTGATCTCTGGCCTGCTCTCTGAATACACAGACTCAGGATTAGAAGTTGTGGAGGGCAGTTGGCAAAACAGGTGCCCTGATTATAATGGTGGGAGCTCCGTCACATTATGAAATATATAACAGGCCAACGCAGGGGAAGAATTGCCCTGTGATTCATTCAGACGTACCTGGAACTTGACTGGCAGCTGCTGTAAGGGGGATGCTACATGTTTCAGACTGCAGGCTGTTGCTCAGATGTAGACCGTTCCCCGGTGGAAGAGGGGGAGAGCAGGGGGGGGCAAAGAGTGGCTGCTTTTGATGCCTACAGTATCTGTGCTTGGGAGCCCCAGATGATGTTGTAAAGGGGGCAAAGGGCAGAGCTTAGAGGATGAGAAATCCTGAATTTGGGTAGGCTATTTCCTGCCGTGCCCTGTGTGAGGGTATAATATCGATAGGAGTGCTAAAGCTACCATTCTGACTCACCATGTTCCTGCCTTGGCAAATCACAGATCCAACATGGCAACTCAGGCTAATAGCTTCCACTCTCTGATAATGCAAGGCCTTCCTCTGCTCTGTCTTTTTTTCATTCTATTTTTACCCAGGCTATCTGAGGGGGATAATCACTGATCATTAGGCCTATAGACTGTGAATCATCTCACTGGTCTCTTTTCGGAGGGTGCAGCTGGGTTCTCTGAGTTCTCTCTTTCTCTTCCCCACTCTCTGTCACTCTGCTTTTTTCTTTCTCTGACTGTATCTCTCTCTCGCTCTCCTTACAGTTTAGCTCTGCATCCGGAGCGTGTGCTGGTAGCTACGGGACAGGTGGGCAAGGAGCCTTACATCTGTGTGTGGGATTCCTACACCGTACAGACCGTGTCCATCCTCAAGGACACTCACACACACGGCATCGCCTGCCTAGCCTTCGACCTCGATGGACAGGTACAGTTCTGGGAAAGGGAAAGGGGATACCAAGTCAGTTGCACAACTGAATGCATCCAACCGAAATGTGTCTTCCGCATATATGCGTAACCATGCTGTGTGCTCATACAAAACAGTGACACATATGGCTACTCATGAATCAGTATTGACAGAGTGAATTCTATGTAAAATGTGGATTTTTCAAAGAGAATGTAGGATCCAATATTTAGCTGCAGTGGTCACTGTAAACCTTCCACATCCCACCGATCCCTCCTGTTGTATGAACTATTTTTACTGTGCTTTGCTAGATTTCCATTTTATTGTACTACATCAAGTGGCAGATATAGTGAAAACCCTCCAGACAGTTGTAGATGAACAGGAATATTTCAGTAGGAGATGAATATAACAGCTACATGACTGTTGTCTCCTCTGCTGTGGGATGGCAGTAGCGATCCCTGCTGGCTTGTGTTTCTTAATGACACATCTGGGATTAGACCAGCGGTATTAGCAGGACAGCTATACAGAGGGAGAGACGGAGAGAGCGAGAGCGTGAGAGAGAGGTTTAACTTTCAGAGTCGGCTGGAATCTTTTTCATCCACTGACTCAGAGTTTGACAGGATGTTGTGAAATTACGGTGAGCCAACCGAACAGTATAGGGCCCTGAGCTTTGACGACTGTACTACAGTAGTTACTTATGGGCTTGTTTTCTTTGTGCAAACTCTTGCTATAATATTGCAGAGCTTCATGCACATGTTCCCCAATGTATAAATGACTAAAGGTCTTTTGGGGAGTGTTCTGAGACAGTTGAAGACCTTCACAACACCTACATATTGTAATATGAAACTAAAGGGGTGGCAGGTAGGCGAGCGGTTAGAGCATTAGGCCAGTAACCGAAAGGATTGAATCACCGAGCTGACAAGGTGAAACATATGTCGATGTGCCCTTGAGCAGGGCACTTAACCCTAATTGCTTCAGGGTCGCCATTGACAATGGCAGACCCTGGCCGTGACCCAACTCTCCGAGGCTGTCTCAGGGAGAGTGGGAAATGAAGAAAAAAACACATTTCCAATTCTCACATTAATGTGTGAAATAGGACAAATATAAGCAACAAATTATTAAATATTACTGTTCATGTCCATTTCCTTAGTGTTAAAGTGTAAGTCCCCCCCCCCCCCTCCCCGAGTCCATTGCATTTTAATGTAGGTTACTTATGTAACTGTAATTGTTTCCTCTTTATTACCATTATGCTGTAAATATGCATTAGGCATTATAACAGTTTCATATGCAGTGGGGAGAACAAGTATTTGATACACTGCCGATTTTGCAGCTTTTCCTACTTACAAAGCATGGAGAGGTCTGTAATTTGTATCATAGGTACACTTCAACTGTGAGAGACGGAATCTAAAACAAAAATCCAGAAAATCACATTGTATAATTTTTAAGTAATTCATTTGCATTTTATTGCATGACATAAGTGTTTGATCACCTACCAACGAGTAAGAATTCTGTCTCTCACAGACCTGTTAGTTTTTCTTTAAGAAGCCCTCCTGTTCTCCACTCATTACCGGTATTAACTGCACCTGTTTGAACTCGTTACCTGTATAAAAGACACCTGTATACACACTCAATCAAACAGACTCCAACCTCTCCACAATGGCCAAGACCAGGGAGCTGTGTAAGGACATCAGGGATAAAATTGTAGACCTGCACAAGGCTGGGATGGGCTACAGGACAATAGGCACGCAGCTTGGTGAGAAGGAAACAACTGTTGGCGCAATTATAAGAAAATGGAAGAAGTTCAAGATGACGGTCAATCACCCTCAGTCTGGGGCTCCATGCAGGATCTCACCTCGTGGGGCATCAATGATCATGAGGAAGGTGAGGGATCAGCCCAGAACTACACGGCAGGACCTGGTCAAAGACCTGAAGAGAGCTGGGACCACAGTCTCAAAGAAAACCATTAGTAACGCACTACGTCGTCATGGATTAAAATCCTGCAGCGCACGCAAGGTCCCCCTGCTCAAGCCAGCGCATGTCCAGGCCCGTCTGAAGTTTGCCAATGACCATCTGGATGATCCAGAGGAGGAATGGGAGAAGGTCATGTGGTCTGATGAGACAAAAATAGAGCTTTTTGGTCTAAACTCCACTCGCTGTGTTTGGAGGAAGAAGAAGGATGAGTACAACCCCAAGAACACCATACCAACTGTGAAGCATGGAGGTGGAAACATCATTCTTTGGGGATGCTTTTCTGCAAAGGAGACAGGACGACTGCACCGTCTTGAGGGGAGGATGGATGGGGCCATGTATCGTGAGATCTTGGCCAACAACCTCCTTCCCTCAGTAAGAGCATTGAAGATGGTTCGTGGCTGGGTCTTCCAGCATGACAACGACCCGAAACACAACACACAGCCAAGGCAACTAAGGAGTGGCTCCGTAAGAAGCATCTCAAGGACCTGGAGTGGCCTAGCCAGTCTCCAGACCTGAACCCAATAGAAAATCTTTGGAAGGAGCTGAAAGTCCGTATTGCCCAGCAACAGCCCCGAAAAGTGAAGGATCTGGAGAAGGTCTGTTTGGAGTAGTGGGCCGAAATCCCTGCTGCAGTGTGTGCAAACCTGGTCAAGAACTACAGGAAACGTATGATCTCTGTAATTGCAAACAAAGGTTTCTGTACCAAATATTAAGTTCTGCTTTTCTGATGTATCAAATACTTATGTCATGCAATAAAATGCAAATTAATTACTTAAAAATCATACAATGTGATTTTCTGGATTTTTGTTTTAGATTCTGTCTCTCACTGTTGAAGTGTACCCATGATAAAAAATTACAGACCTCTACATGCTTTGTAAGTAGGAAACACTGCCAATTTTGCAGGTTATCAAATACTTGTTCTCCCCACTGTATATCCTTCCACTGAAATGTTAGCTTCTTTGCCAACTCTCCACAGAGTAATACTTAGGGCTTATGGACAGTCAGGGTTTATGTACAGTCGTTTGTCTAGTGTTTGCTGGAGTTCTCATCTTTCAAAAATCTATATCTCATGGCTCAAGGACTCATTTTTATCTCTGAGTTTCCCACAGGGCCCCTCAGTGGTTCTACCACCGCTGTTTACAGAGCTAGACCATGGAAATGACCTCATACATTTTCCTGGTTGGATAGAGTCATCTAGGGATTGAGATAGGATGTGACAGTTGTAAAACCGGCTCTTGCTCGGAATGCTTCTGTGTTCACTGGGTCTCCTGATCTCTTTCTGTCGTCTACTGATCTGGTCATGTCTATGTTCAAGTCAACTTTGTGTGGATGAATTCTGTGTTATGTTGCCCCTTCCAGAAAAAGAAATAGAGCAACCATGTCTAATTGATTTAATGTTTTATCCAAGACATTTGACATATTTATTGGCTAAACAATATTGCTCTAACTCTGCATAGTAGCCTTAATATCCACATAGGGCTGTTAATTGCAACCAGTTGGTCACATATGCCACTAAATATCTTTGCTGTGCGTCCTGGAATTTTGATTTGGTTGCACCAGTGTAGTCTTTTTGCCAGTCTTTTTATGCCACTCCTTGTACTCTGTGCCATAAAAGGAGTGAAATGTTGGCTTCGAAGACTTGCAACCAGACTAGCACCAGTATGCGCAGAAAACAATTCACCCAGATGATAATAGCAACGTTCCCAATGAAAACTACAGTCTTAGAAAAAAAGGTGCTATGTAGAACCTAAAAGGGTTCTTCAGCTGTCCACATGGAAGAACCCTTTGAAGAACACTTTTTGGTTCCAGGTAGAACCCTATTGGGTCCCATGTGGAACCCTTTCCCCAGAGGGTATTTTATGGAAAAGAGATGTATGTGTCTGAATGATGCATCTTCCTGACTTGTTGACCAATATTACAGAGCGCCGCAGATTATGGTTCGATTTGAGCAGGGAGCGCCTCCCTCACCGGTTTCGGTGGGTCATAGCTCGGTGCAACCCGACCCAGCTTAATCGAATCCCCTCTATGGCAGAAGTTAGAGCCCTATATCCACATGCGTAAACCTTCTGAATCATTTCAGTACATTTCTTCATGTAGACTTTTGGATCCAGATCATCTCTGCATTCTTTGCTAAATGAATAACCCCAGTTCCACAACGTTTCATCGTGGGGTGGAGCTTTACCCTTCTTTCTTCTCAAACACAGTTAAAGTAGTTCTCCTCCCCTCCCATGGATTCTCTCCATGCCCAAACATTAATTCAATGGCAGATGGAAGTGTCATCTCACCACCACACACAGCAACGTGCAGCAGAGTAGAGCTGGATTTCCATAAGCATCCCCTCTCCTGGTGTTGCCTACTCACTAGGCTATAGGAGCCCCTTCCAGCAGACTCATACAGATGGGCTCCCAGCCAGAGACAGAGGCATGAAAACGTTGTCAGCCAATGTTCTCTTTTATTTCATTGGAGTCGTCATTCTGTTTTCATAAAATGCTGTTTCCTTTGCAGTGTTTGGTCTCGGTGGGTCTGGACTCCAAAAACACGATCTGTGTGTGGGACTGGAGGAGGGGCAAGGTGCTGGCAGCGGCTCCTGGCCACACTGACAGGGTAACTATACAACACCATCCTCCCCTCTCTGTCCCAGGCACCAGGCCTAGATCAATCTCTTCAATTACTGTAGTTAGAAATGCAGCCAGGAAGGAGCGGCAGCCCAAAGGAGACGCACATTAACAAGTTGGGTCTGATTGACCGTTAGCATTCCAGACTCTGTCTGATGAGACGCACATTAACAAGTTGGGTCTGATTGACCGTTAGCATTCCAGACTCTGTCTGAGGAGACACACATTAACAAGTTGGGTCTGATTGACCGTTAGCATTCCAGACTCTGTCTGAGGAGACACACATTAACAAGTTGGGTCTGATTGACCGTTAGCATTCCAGACTCTGTCTGAGGAGACACACATTAACAAGTTGGGTCTGATTGACCGTTAGCTTTCCAGACTCTGTCTGAGGGGACACACATTAACAAGTTGGGTCTGATTGACCGTTAGCATTCCAGACTCTGTCTGAGGAGACACACATTAACAAGTTGGGTCTGATTGACCGTTAGCATTCCAGACTCTGTCTGAGGAGACACACATTAACAAGTTGGGTCTGATTGACCGTTAGCATTCCAGACTCTGTCTGAGGAGACACACATTAACAAGTTGGGTCTGATTGACCGTTAGCATTCCAGACTCTGTCTGAGGGGACACACATTAACAAGTTGGGTCTGATTGACCGTTAGCTTTCCAGACTCTGTCTGAGGAGACACACATTAACAAGTTGGGTCTGATTGACCGTTAGCATTCCAGACTCTGTCTGAGGAGACACACATTAACAAGTTGGGTCTGATTGACCGTTAGCATTCCAGACTCTGTCTGAGGAGACACACATTAACAAGTTGGGTCTGATTGACCGTTAGCATTCCAGACTCTGTCTGAGGAGACACACATTAACAAGTTGGGTCTGATTGACCGTTAGCATTCCAGACTCTGTCTGAGGAGACACACATTAACAAGTTGGGTCTGATTGACCGTTAGCATTCCAGACTCTGTCTGAGGAGACACACATTAACAAGTTGGGCCTGATTGACCGTTAGCATTCCAGACTCTGTCTGAGGAGACACACATTAACAAGTTGGGCCTGATTGACCGTTAGCATTCCAGACTCTGTCTGAGGAGACGCACATTAACAAGTTGGGTCTGATTGACCGTTAGCATTCCAGATAAAAAGATGTATGCTGCTGTGTTATTTTTTTACTCAACTAACATACACACAAAGACTCACACAGACAAAGGCATACACACACTGCCACACCTTAAGTTTTTGTGTGAGGCCTTGTACAATGACGTTAAATTAAGATATCAAAAGTGTTGGAAACTAATTTGTTGCACGGTATGTTATGCATTTAATTGTACATAGTTAAACTGACCATGTGATCTTTCCCACAGATATTTGACATATCATGGGACTTGTACCAGCCAAGCAAGCTTGTTAGCTGTGGTGTCAAACATATCAAGGTACTGTTTAAATCAAGGTCATACCTTACAAAACTGGCTTACTCAAGGCCCTCAGCTTTCAAGGTGTGTTTGGATCTAGAATTGGTTGGATATTTAGCACACACAGATACACTATATATAGGAAAGTATGTGGACACCCCTTCAAATGAGTGGATTCAGCTATTTCAGCCACACCCGTTGCTGACAGGTGTATAAAATTGAGCACACTGCCATGCAATCTCCATAGACAAACATTGACTGTAGATTGACCTTAATGAAGAGCTCAGTAACTTTCAACGTGGCACTGTCATAGGATGCCACCTTTCCAACAAGTTAGTTAATCAAATGTCTTCCCTGTTAGAGCTGCCCTGGTCAACTGTAAGTGCTGTTATTGTGAAGTGGAAATGTAGCAGGCCACACAAGCTCACAGAACGGGAGTGCTAAAGCATCTGTCCTCGTTTGCAACATTCACTACCGAGTTCCAAACTGCCTCTGGAAGCATCTTCAGCACAATAACTGTTTGTCGGGAGCTTCATGAAATGCGTTTCCATGGACAAGCAGCCGCACACAAGCCTAAGATCACCATGCACAATGCCAAGCGTCGGCTGAAGAGGTAAAGCTCGCCGCCATTGGACTCTGGAGCAGTTGAAACACGTTCTCTCGAGTGATAAATCACGCTTCACCATCTAGCAGTCTGACGGACAAATCTGGGTTTGGCGGATGCCAGAAGAACGCTACCTGCCCCAATGTGTAGTGCCAACTGTAATGTTTGGTGGATGAGGAATAATGGTCTGGGACTGTTTTTCATGGTTCGGGCTATGCCCCTTAGTTCCAGTGAAGGGAAACCTTAACGCTACAGCATACAATGACATTCTAGACGATTCTATGCTTGCTTCCTTTGTGGCAACAGTTTGGGGAATGCCCCTATCCTGTTTTAGCATAACAATGCCTCCCTGTACAAAGCGAGGTCCATACAGAAATGGTTTGTCGAGATCGGTGTGGAAGAACTTGACTGGCCTGCACAGAGCCTTGACCTCAACTCCATCGAACACCTTTAGGATGGATTGGAACGCCGACTGTGAGCCAGGCCTATCGCCCAACATCAGTGCCTGACCTCACTAATGCTCTTGGCTGAATGGAAGCAAGCCCCCACAGGAATGTTCCAACATCTAGTGGAAAGCCTTCCCAGAAGAGTGGAGGCTGTTATAGTAGCAAAGGGGGAACCAACTCCATATTAATGTCCATGATTTTGGAATTAGATGTTTTCGACAAACGGGTGTCCACATACTTTTGGTCGTGTCTGTTGTACATAACCAGTCTGATTTTCAAAAGGTATGATGTCTTACTAGCATAATGTTTTCAAAAAGTTCGGCAAAGAATTTAACGGTAATGCTCTCCTTTTCTCTCTATCTTCTTTGCTGTATCATGATCATATCAAATCCCTAAGTGATATATGCAAATGACTTTTATTCTGGAGTTTATGACTATTAATCCTTAACGTAAGTAGGACAGGCAATGACTCATAGAATTCTCTCTTTTCAAGTTCATCTCTATTAATGTGGACTGCAGAGGAGGAACAATTTGTTATTTTTAAAGGAGAATTCAGCCGTGGCTATGATACTCAGCTGTATGGACATGTTTCCCTCTCAGTTCTCCACATTCAGCTTTACATTTCTCTGTACAAACTACTGTCTTCAATGAAGCTCTCATATCTCTGCAAACACCTTGTATTAGATTCACGGTTTTCCCCTTGAATGGTCATTAAACACTATTCCCCAGATGAAATTTAGACCAAATTGTTGTCTTGAGATAGGTATCATATCACAGGGAACTTCTGCGTTCATAAAATATTTTTCATTTAGTTCAGTGTGCTTCTGTGTTCGATTGTGTGTTCACCATTGGGGTAGGAATTGATATACCTTATCTGTAATATGGAGGTGCTATCCTCTTTGACATATGTTTAGTGTTTCTTATGAGACGTGGATCTCAATGATGACTCTCCATCCTCTTTGCCTGGTGTCTCCCCCACCCCCATCCCTCATGATAATACCCCTGCTCTCCCACAACCCCACGCACGGACCCCAGTGCAGCAAACCAATCCCCTCCTCTCTCTCTCGCTCTCTTTCTCTCTTGCGCGCCCGTGCTCTTTCTCTCCCTTCCCCCTCTCACTCTTTTTCCCTTTCCATGTCTCTCTCTTTGTCTTTCTCTCCCTCTCTTTCTACCTCATGATGCCAAGGCAATCCAGCAATCGTCCCACATAATTCCCGAGCCTTTACCCTGCGGACCGTGTGACATCTGCTCCCCAGCCCTGTGCTCACTCAGCGATTATAGCACTCAATGCATCCAGCAGATTTAGCCCCAATAATCCCCTCACCATAGTCCCAGAAAAACACAGTCTCTGGGACTGTCTGCTGCCCCCACTTCAACACAAAAGACAAGAGGGAAGCAAGAGGATCCACCATTAGCTAAAATCTTTTTGCGATCAAAAGGTCATTTGATTTGGCTTTGACTGTGACATTTGCTTAGCAGCCCTGTGCCTGGGACTGGCAGACACGCACACGTCTGGCTGTTAGATGATTTGTTGTCCCCCACGATGAAGTCTGGGAGGGGACTGTGGATCTGTCTCCGTCCGTTGGTACATTAGTACATTCGTACGTTTGTCACAGACAACACTGGCCCAATTTTGACAAAAATTGGGTGAATGATGTTTCTTGCTGTAGAGATCCGGCATTTGCACAATTATACTGATTGGCCAGAAGTTGGCAATATAAATTATCTTTAACAATCACGCTCCTCACCCCATTTGACCTAAAGTCATTTGGTACATAGGTCCCTCTCCTCACAAGGAATTTCCCTCAGGGATCCCTC
Source organism: Oncorhynchus masou masou (assembly GCF_036934945.1). Classification (NCBI taxonomy): domain Eukaryota; kingdom Metazoa; phylum Chordata; class Actinopteri; order Salmoniformes; family Salmonidae; genus Oncorhynchus; species Oncorhynchus masou. The sequence continues at coordinate 28,801,856 of NC_088243.1, read as the reverse complement.
AGGTCCACCATGATTGACTTTCTGCTATTCAGAATTTTGTGAATTTTTCTGGCACAAATCTTGATATGTGGCATCTGGACAAAGGTCTCTCAAGGCAATATTTTCCAGACGAGTATCTAAAACGCTATTGACCAATCAACATTCATGTGGGTGTGGTCTGGCACATAAATGCATATAAATCAGTTAAGGATATTTGTATTGTAACATAAATGTGTACACATGTTGCAAACACAGTTTAGACTCAGCATGTGCAACAACATTCATATTGACAACGCGGTGGTGCTATAACGCACACATGTTTATATATCTTGATCTGTTTGACTCAGAGGGATGAAATTTGGTACACATGCTCAGGGATCTTAATCTAGCTAACCAACACAATATCTCAGAGACCGCTGACCTGATTTTTACAAGATTTGGATGAGTGATGCATCTTGTCATAGAGAGAAAATTACACTGATTGGCCAAAAGGGGGTGCTGTGGTAATCAACTGTCTGTATGCTAGTCACACGCAATATTACAGACACCACTGGCCTGATTTTGACATTTGTGGGGGACAACATTTTTACATTTTTACTGTTGATTTAAGGAGATCCTTAAATGGTCTTTCTCTGTTTGCCCTTCATGAGGGTGGCATCCAATGTGCACATACACACATTCATATACACATGAGCACACTAACACACCCATTCTGTGCTGAGCTGTTAAGGAGCTGACCTGTTGCACCCTCTACAACCACTGTGATTATTATTATTTGACCTTGCTGGTCATCTATGAACGTTTGAACATCTTGGCCATGTACTGTTATAATCTCTACCCGGTACAGCCAGAAGAGAACTGGCCACCCCTCATAGCCTGGTTCCTCTCTAGGTTTCTTCCTATGTCCCTGCCTTTCTAGGGAGATTTTCATTGCCACTGTGCTTCTACATCTGCATTGTTTAGGCTGGATTCTGTATAAGCACTTTGACATCGGCTGATGTAAAAATGGCTTTATAAATACATTTGATTGATTGAAGGAGAACTTGAAATGTTAAAGATATAGACAGGCAGAAAAGAGAGGCAGTCATGTGAAGAGAGATGTTAAGCAGTAGGGTGGGATGATTTCAGAGCCTCCTCCGGCAGGACCCTGACATAGTGGTGGAAAAAGTACCCAACTGTCATACTTGAGTAAAAGTAAAGATACCTTAATAGAAAATGACTCAAGTAAAAGTCACCCAGTAACATTCTACTTGAGTAAAAGTCTGAAAGTATTTGGTTTAAAATATACCTAAGTATCAAAAGTAAAAGTATAAATAATTTCAATTTTTTTTTAATATTAAGCAAACCAGATGGCACCATTTTTAATTTAATTTATTTTATTTACAGAAAGCCAGGGGCACATTCCAACACTCAGATATAATTTACAAACAAAGCATGCGTGTTTAGTGAGTCCGCAGATCAGAGGCAGTAGGGATGACCAGGGATGTTCTCTTGATAATTGCATGAATTGGACTATTTTCCTGAATTGGTCTATTTTTCTAGTTACATTCAAAATGTAACTAGTACTTTTGACTGTCCGTGAAGTATATGGAGTTAAAAAGTACAATATTTTCTTAAGGAATGTTGTGAAGTAAAAGTAGTCAAAAATAGAATAGTAAAGAACAGATGCCCCCAAAAACTTCTTAAGTAGTACTTTAAAGTATTTTTACTTAAGTACTTTACACCACTGCCCTGACACAACTCAGTCAGCAAGTATCATTACACTGAGTCAGTCAGTCATTGCTGTAAAATAAATAATAAGCCAGTCATTCAATCAGTTCTATAATGCTCAGTCAAGGCGTCAATGCCATGACATTGAGAGTCACTACGGTGGTTATGAGCGGCAAGCAGAGAGGGGGAATGGTGTGGTGAGGGGGGGGAGTTTGGTGCCTGCCTGCCCCGACTGATGGATTACACCCTCTCAACTGTGATAACATCAAAAGGTTTTCCCTGGAGAAGTGGTGCAGGAAGGTTCTGTTGTGCACGTGGCCATGTTACTGATTACTGACATTCTGCAGATCCTGGGCTGGGCACTGTTAGCTAGAGCATCCTCCTCTTTTCCCTTCATCTTCTTTATGACTCATTGTGGCCAGCCTAAGTCTTGGCTGGGGAGGATCGTCTGGTCTTGCTGCTCTCTCTGCTTTTAAAGAGAGTGGTTTTATTTGTTATTCTTTAGCAGAATTGAAGTGTTTCCGCTGTCACTGCGGTTCTCTCTCACTCTCACTAGCTCAGTCTCTCTTTCTCTCTCTCTCCCTCTCCCCTCTCTCCCCCCCCTCCTTTGGTCTCATTATAAACCCTCCAGCCTCTCGTCTCCTCTCAGCAGTAATTTAGAGCAGTGAGGGGATTAGCCGTGGCCTGCGTGTCCCTGTCTTATCAGACCCAGCCAGGCGCCCACTCGCGCCGCCTCCATTCCCACTGCCTGCCTCCACAACCACACAACTCAACACGACCTGCCCTCACGCCAAGCACCCACTGTCTTCTTGGGAACGACTTTCTGGCTTGACTTCCCCAACAGGATTAAGAACATCCTCCCCTGTGGCGTCCCAGGACCTCAGGCTGTGTCGTGGAGCTGATGATGCTGGCCTGTGATAATCAATCCCTCCTGTTAACACATGGGCCCTCTCTCCCTCAACAGTGTTAATGATGCTCTCACCGGCTGGGCTGGTACCAGAGCTCATCCCTGGATCCTATCTTAGCTCTACAGACGTACAGCTCTCTTCTCGTCTGATACGTAGGACACACTACACTGCACTTAGTACCCTCAGTGTTGGGATATTGCTACTATCTACATCAAACTCAAAGGTTGTTTGGAAGTTGGTTTACTTAAAGCCTGTATGTATAATGCATCATGATTACACCTGTAGGCGTTTTACAAATGAACAGAGATCCAAGCTCGAGCTAAAGCTAGGGGGATAAACATTGGCATGAGAGACATCCTCCTGAGGCAGGAAATGAAAAAAGCTGTCATGTTCCAGCTGCTCCCTTTGACGAGTGCATCTCTCTGTGCTCTGACACGTGTCACGGTGTCAATGTCTGGGCACAGGAAACCCAACACACACTCAACTCTTTCCTTTGATCTCCTCGTCAAGCAGACAAAGCGGCTCTCCGCTTTATGGAATTTGTCCGCGGATCCCAATGACCTTGTTCATGAACTATGGTGGGCCTGACCGGTGGTGGTGGAGACTGTGTGTGATGGTGATACCTGCTCTGAGGCAGGGTGTGTCTGCATGCTGATCAGCTGATTACAGCTCTGACCTCCAGCGTGGGTTCACCACTGTGGACTTGGTGAGGGATTTAGATTTGAGCCTTTGTGTGTAAGGTTAGATTTTAGTTTGTGTATGGAGATGGATCTGTGTGTGTGTGTGTCTGGGTGTGTGTGCATGCAAATTGAGATGTTACATGCTGTTACGTGCGCAATGTGATCCCAGTGTTGGTCTTTGTCATTTTGTATAGACCTTGTACTTTACTTTACAACATTAAACTAATTGTTTCCATGCTAGATAATGTTTTTGTATGATATTATTAATGTATGACTCTCAGGTAGAATGAGTTGGTTGATTTATTTATTATCCACCCCGTTAAACTCAGTCTTCTCTCCTGTCTCCCCTGTTTGTTTCTGCGTTCAGTTTTGGAGCTTATGTGGCAACGCCCTGACCCCTAAGCGAGGAGTTTTTGGCAAAACGGGAGATCTCCAAACCATCCTCTGCCTGGCCTGTGCCAGAGAGGAGGTCACATATTCAGGTGCCTTGAACGGTGACATCTACGTCTGGAAGGGCATCAACCTGATCCGGACAGTCCAAGGAGCCCATGGAGTAAGTGTGTGTGGTTGTTGGTTCTAACTTCAGATCAGCTTTAGTTCTGCCTCACTTCCTGGTGGTGTCTCTTGTTTATGTGTCACCCCTGTCAGTAGTGGGATGTAGTTTGGGGAATGCTAAGCAGCAGACTCTTCTCAAATCAAGAGATGTCATGCTATGCAGCTCAGGCTTGCATTCTGCTACAGCCCCCACATGTCTGTCTGTCTGCCTGCCTGCCTGCCTGCCTGCCTGCCTACACCCACCTTAGTGCAGACCAGTGGATGATTAAACAGGTCATCATCCACGTCCAACTCAGCCACCCGCGACTGATCAACTCCTCCGTCTATACAGCATGGTTTATTTAGCCTGATGCCAGCATACAAGAGGACCGGTTTAACAGGGTGACACCATGTCATGTAGCCTCTTTGGCTCTCTCTCATTTTCCCTCAGTGAAATGAATCAGCCGTTTCCTTCTCGGGATGAAATGATATCTGTGAGTTCAACAGCTGCATGCAGGGCTGGAGGGGTGGGGGAAGGGCCCTCTCTGTTGGTCCATGTCTGTCCTCTCCACTCCAAACAGTCTACTTCAGTCACTGTGTTGCACAGCAGGTGGCCCCCGGGAGCCTGCCCATAAGTTAGGAAAAAAACACTGGTTCAAGCTCTTTATGTAACACACCGTTGTGTTCTCTCTTCGCGCAGCGGCTAGTTTGTCGTTGTGCGAGCCTCGTCAGACACGTGTCGGCTGCAGCAGGGCTGTCGCTAGCTGCTGTACCGCTGGGCTGCCTCGTTCATTTGTGGTGCACATCCCCACTGACAGACTGTCTTTTCTTCCAGTCTGGGATTTTCAGCATGAATGCCTGTGAGGAGGGCTTTGCCACGGGGGGCCGGGACGGCTGTGTCCGCCTGTGGGATCTCAACTTCAAACCCATCACTGTTATCGATCTCAGGGAAACAGACCAGGGATATAAAGGTGACATGCAACTCCCTCATCTACTCTCCTCTTCTCTAACCCCACACAGAGCCAGTCCACAGGATGCCAATGTGCACTGAGTCGTTAAATGAACCAGTGTGTTCTTCTCATGCTGTTTGATAGTACAGGCC